>NC_063226.1:8872166-8998629 GCF_020740725.1 Corvus hawaiiensis | reverse complement strand
AGCTACACGGACAGTTGGAGAGAAGCACTTGCTGGATTAGCCTTTCGCTGGCCAAGACTTTCAACACAGCACCACAATCCGGGCGACGACGAGCGGAAAGGACGAACATCTTTTGGTCCTGGCACGTTCTTCTGGGCGAGACGTCTATCCGCCTCTTCGCTCCCTGCAAGGCTGTAAGCTTGGCAGTGGCACTTGCAAGTGAGAAGGCAGGTGCAGAGAGCACCGCGATCTGCCGGCGCTGTGCAGGCTGGAAAGGAAAGAGGGCTACCACTAGGATGTGCTGCAAATACAGGTTTCCACGCGTCGAGGGTAAGCTCCGCGTAAGGTAAGCTCGTTGACCTCAAACTGTTCTCTGTGCGAGACGTAGCTGAGAATCTTTCCGTTAAGATTCAGGCTACAAGGCAGACAGAATGTGCTGCTACCTAGCGCTGAGAGAGAAAGTGCAGAGGAGCCCAGGCGTGTTTCGGCAGAGGCAGCAGCCTGGAGCATTTCTCTGCCGGCACCGTGCTCTCTGGGCGAGAAGTAGACACCGGTTCCACTCCGGCACAATGAAGGCGCAGAGCACGGAGCTGGCATGCGCATCGCCCAGGCTGCAAGAGGAAGCGTGGCTGCCTCTCGCTTGTGTGTGGATTCACGTTAGCACTTGAAAACAGAAAGTTCAAGCTGCGGCTACTTGTGCTGCTACCTATTTCTCTTCCAGCTTTCCCTGGAAAGAATTGTGCCCAGCTTGATGCTTGGAGATGCAGAGATGACAGTGGCAGATGCAGCGGAGAATGGAAATACAAAGTGCAGCGGAGAGTTTCTGGTGCTTTTACATGAGGCAAGAGGAAAGTGCAGCCCAGCAGAGGCTTTGACTTCTGGAGCCTTTTTCTTTGGCAGCAGCTGCTGCAAGTGGGCAAGGGAGCTGCGAGAGTGAACAAGGGGACGGTCCGTCTATGTGAGAAGGAAGCTGCCGAGCCGCAGTGTGTTGTGCTCAGTTTCAAGGCTGCCTGGAGGAGGGGGGGACTTGAAGAACGCCTTCTTTCTGGACGCCTCCTTCTGGCTGTGCTGCAGCTGCATGCACTCTGCAGCACTGAAGGTTTAGGAACGTGCTTCTGGCCAGCTTGTGTCCAGGAGTGCAAGGGCTGCGCCTTCCTTTCTGAAGCAGCCAGAGCATTCTCAGCTGCATCTGCTTGTGAAGCAGCTCTTGGCTGGACATTGGAAATTGGCTCCCCTGAGTACATGAGCCCGGTGTCCAGCTGCTTCGTTCTTCGCCTTCTGTGCTCTGGACAGAAGTGAAGCCCAGCCATAGCTTGGAGCTTTGCCGCTCTTCAGCGTGAACACTGCATGCAGCCACAGTGTGCTGTGCAGGGATTTTCCTTCAGCTCGACGGACAAGCATTTTCTTGCTGTTTCACCGAGTGCAAACTGTCCGTGTAGCTCTCGCTCAGCGAAATGCGTTTGGAGAGAAGCACTTGCTGGATTAGCCTTTCGCTGGCCAAGACTTTCAACACAGCACCACAATCCGGGCGACGACGAGCGGAAAGGACGAACATCTTTTGGTCCTGGCACGTTCTTCTGGGCGAGACGTCTATCCGCCTCTTCGCTCCCTGCAAGGCTGTAAGCTTGGCGGTGGCACTTGCAAGTGAGAAGGCAGGTGCAGAGAGCACCGCGATCTGCCGGCGCTGTGCAGGCTGGAAAGGAAAGAGGGCTACCACTAGGATGTGCTGCAAATACAGGTTTCCACGCGTCGAGGGTAAGCTCCGCGTAAGGTAAGCTCGTTGACCTAAAACTGTTCTCTGTGCGAGACGTAGCTGAGAATCTTTCCGTTAAGATTCAGGCTACAAGGCAGACAGAATGTGCTGCTACCTAGCGCTGAGAGAGAAAGTGCAGAGGAGCCCAGGCGTGTTTGGGCAGAGGCAGCAGCCTGGAGCATTTCTCTGCCGGCACCGTGCTCTCTGGGCGAGAAGTAGACACCGGTTCCACTCCGGCACAATGAAGGCGCAGAGCACGGAGCTGGCATGCGCATCGCACAGGCTGCAAGAGGAAGCGTGGCTGCCTCTCGCTTGTGTGTGGATTCACGTTAGCACTTGAAAACAGAAAGTTCAAGCTGCGGCTACTTGTGCTGCTACCTATTTCTCTTCCAGCTTTCCCTGGAAAGAATTGTGCCCAGCTTGATGCTTGGAGATGCAGAGATGACAGTGGCAGATGCAGCGGAGAATGGAAATACAAAGTGCAGCGGAGAGTTTCTGGTGCTTTTACATGAGGCAAGAGGAAAGTGCAGCCCAGCAGAGGCTTTGACTTCTGGAGCCTTTTTCTTTGGCAGCAGCTGCTGCAAGTGGGCAAGGGAGCTGCGAGAGTGAACAAGGGGACGGTCCGTCTATGTGAGAAGGAAGCTGCCGAGCCGCAGTGTGTTGTGCTCAGTTTCAAGGCTGCCTGGAGGAGGGGGGGACTTGAAGAACGCCTTCTTTCTGGACGCCTCCTTCTGGCTGTGCTGCAGCTGCATGCACTCTGCAGCACTGAAGGTTTAGGAACCTGCTGCTGGCCAGCTTGTGTCCAGGAGTGCAAGGGCTGCGCCTTCCTTTCTGAAGCAGCCAGAGCATTCTCAGCTGCATCTGCTTGTGAAGCAGCTCTTGGCTGGACATTGGAAATTGGCTCCCCTGAGTACATGAGCCCGGTGTCCAGCTGCTTCGTTCTTCGCCTTCTGTGCTCTGGACAGAAGTGAAGCCCAGCCATGGCTTGGAGCTTTGCCGCTCTTCAGCGTCAACACTGCATGCAGCCACAGTGTGCTGTGCAGGGATTTTCCTTCAGCTCGACGGACAAGCATTTTCTTGCTGTTTCACCGAGTGCAAACTGTCCGTGTAGCTCTCGCTCAGCGAAATGCGTTTGGAGAGAAGCACTTGCTGGATTAGCCTTTCGCTGGCCAAGACTTTCAACACAGCACCACAATCCGGGCGACGACGAGCGGAAAGGACGAACATCTTTTGGTCCTGGCACGTTCTTCTGGGCGAGACGTCTATCCGCCTCTTCGCTCCCTGCAAGGCTGTAAGCTTGGCGGTGGCACTTGCAAGTGAGAAGGCAGGTGCAGAGAGCACCGCGATCTGCCGGCGCTGTGCAGGCTGGAAAGGAAAGAGGGCTACCACTAGGATGTGCTGCAAATACAGGTTTCCACGCGTCGAGGGTAAGCTCCGCGTAAGGTAAGCTCGTTGACCTAAAACTGTTCTCTGTGCGAGACGTAGCTGAGAATCTTTCCGTTAAGATTCAGGCTACAAGGCAGACAGAATGTGCTGCTACCTAGCGCTGAGAGAGAAAGTGCAGAGGAGCCCAGGCGTGTTTGGGCAGAGGCAGCAGCCTGGAGCATTTCTCTGCCGGCACCGTGCTCTCTGGGCGAGAAGTAGACACCGGTTCCACTCCGGCACAATGAAGGCGCAGAGCACGGAGCTGGCATGCGCATCGCACAGGCTGCAAGAGGAAGCGTGGCTGCCTCTCGCTTGTGTGTGGATTCACGTTAGCACTTGAAAACAGAAAGTTCAAGCTGCGGCTACTTGTGCTGCTACCTATTTCTCTTCCAGCTTTCCCTGGAAAGAATTGTGCCCAGCTTGATGCTTGGAGATGCAGAGATGACAGTGGCAGATGCAGCGGAGAATGGAAATACAAAGTGCAGCGGAGAGTTTCTGGTGCTTTTACATGAGGCAAGAGGAAAGTGCAGCCCAGCAGAGGCTTTGACTTCTGGAGCCTTTTTCTTTGGCAGCAGCTGCTGCAAGTGGGCAAGGGAGCTGCGAGAGTGAACAAGGGGACGGTCCGTCTATGTGAGAAGGAAGCTGCCGAGCCGCAGTGTGTTGTGCTCAGTTTCAAGGCTGCCTGGAGGAGGGGGGGACTTGAAGAACGCCTTCTTTCTGGACGCCTCCTTCTGGCTGTGCTGCAGCTGCATGCACTCTGCAGCACTGAAGGTTTAGGAACCTGCTGCTGGCCAGCTTGTGTCCAGGAGTGCAAGGGCTGCGCCTTCCTTTCTGAAGCAGCCAGAGCATTCTCAGCTGCATCTGCTTGTGAAGCAGCTCTTGGCTGGACATTGGAAATTGGCTCCCCTGAGTACATGAGCCCGGTGTCCAGCTGCTTCGTTCTTCGCCTTCTGTGCTCTGGACAGAAGTGAAGCCCAGCCATGGCTTGGAGCTTTGCCGCTCTTCAGCGTGAACACTGCATGCAGCCACAGTGTGCTGTGCAGGGATTTTCCTTCAGCTCGACGGACAAGCATTTTCTTGCTGTTTCACCGAGTGCAAACTGTCCGTGTAGCTCTCGCTCAGCGAAATGCGTTTGGAGAGAAGCACTTGCTGGATTAGCCTTTCGCTGGCCAAGACTTTCAACACAGCACCACAATCCGGGCGACGACGAGCGGAAAGGACGAACATCTTTTGGTCCTGGCACGTTCTTCTGGGCGAGACGTCTATCCGCCTCTTCGCTCCCTGCAAGGCTGTAAGCTTGGCGGTGGCACTTGCAAGTGAGAAGGCAGGTGCAGAGAGCACCGCGATCTGCCGGAGCTGTGCAGGCTGGAAAGGAAAGAGGGCTACCACTAGGATGTGCTGCAAATACAGGTTTCCACGCGTCGAGGGTAAGCTCCGCGTAAGGTAAGCTCGTTGACCTAAAACTGTTCTCTGTGCGAGACGTAGCTGAGAATCTTTCCGTTAAGATTCAGGCTACAAGGCAGACAGAATGTGCTGCTACCTAGCGCTGAGAGAGAAAGTGCAGAGGAGCCCAGGCGTGTTTGGGCAGAGGCAGCAGCCTGGAGCATTTCTCTGCCGGCACCGTGCTCTCTGGGCGAGAAGTAGACACCGGTTCCACTCCGGCACAATGAAGGCGCAGAGCACGGAGCTGGCATGCGCATCGCACAGGCTGCAAGAGGAAGCGTGGCTGCCTCTCGCTTGTGTGTGGATTCACGTTAGCACTTGAAAACAGAAAGTTCAAGCTGCGGCTACTTGTGCTGCTACCTATTTCTCTTCCAGCTTTCCCTGGAAAGAATTGTGCCCAGCTTGATGCTTGGAGATGCAGAGATGACAGTGGCAGATGCAGCGGAGAATGGAAATACAAAGTGCAGCGGAGAGTTTCTGGTGCTTTTACATGAGGCAAGAGGAGAGTGCAGCCCAGCAGAGGCTTTGACTTCTGGAGCCTTTTTCTTTGGCAGCAGCTGCTGCAAGTGGGCAAGGGAGCTGCGAGAGTGAACAAGGGGACGGTCCGTCTATGTGAGAAGGAAGCTGCCGAGCCGCAGTGTGTTGTGCTCAGTTTCAAGGCTGCCTGGAGGAGGGGGGGACTTGAAGAACGCCTTCTTTCTGGACGCCTCCTTCTGGCTGTGCTCCAGCTGCATGCACTCTGCAGCACTGAAGGTTTAGGAACCTGCTGCTGGCCAGCTTGTGTCCAGGAGTGCAAGGGCTGCGCCTTCCTTTCTGAAGCAGCCAGAGCATTCTCAGCTGCATCTGCTTGTGAAGCAGCTCTTGGCTGGACATTGGAAATTGGCTCCCCTGAGTACATGAGCCCGGTGTCCAGCTGCTTCGTTCTTCGCCTTCTGTGCTCTGGACAGAAGTGAAGCCCAGCCATGGCTTGGAGCTTTGCCGCTCTTCAGCGTCAACACTGCATGCAGCCACAGTGTGCTGTGCAGGGATTTTCCTTCAGCTCGACGGACAAGCATTTTCTTGCTGTTTCACCGAGTGCAAACTGTCCGTGTAGCTCTCGCTCAGCGAAATGCGTTTGGAGAGAAGCACTTGCTGGATTAGCCTTTCGCTGGCCAAGACTTTCAACACAGCACCACAATCCGGGCGACGACGAGCGGAAAGGACGAACATCTTTTGGTCCTGGCACGTTCTTCTGGGCGAGACGTCTATCCGCCTCTTCGCTCCCTGCAAGGCTGTAAGCTTGGCGGTGGCACTTGCAAGTGAGAAGGCAGGTGCAGAGAGCACCGCGATCTGCCGGAGCTGTGCAGGCTGGAAAGGAAAGAGGGCTACCACTAGGATGTGCTGCAAATACAGGTTTCCACGCGTCGAGGGTAAGCTCCGCGTAAGGTAAGCTCGTTGACCTAAAACTGTTCTCTGTGCGAGACGTAGCTGAGAATCTTTCCGTTAAGATTCAGGCTACAAGGCAGACAGAATGTGCTGCTACCTAGCGCTGAGAGAGAAAGTGCAGAGGAGCCCAGGCGTGTTTCGGCAGAGGCAGCAGCCTGGAGCATTTCTCTGCCGGCACCGTGCTCTCTGGGCGAGAAGTAGACACCGGTTCCACTCCGGCACAATGAAGGCGCAGAGCACGGAGCTGGCATGCGCATCGCACAGGCTGCAAGAGGAAGCGTGGCTGCCTCTCGCTTGTGTGTGGATTCACGTTAGCACTTGAAAACAGAAAGTTCAAGCTGCGGCTACTTGTGCTGCTACCTATTTCTCTTCCAGCTTTCCCTGGAAAGAATTGTGCCCAGCTTGATGCTTGGAGATGCAGAGATGACAGTGGCAGATGCAGCGGAGAATGGAAATACAAAGTGCAGCGGAGAGTTTCTGGTGCTTTTACATGAGGCAAGAGGAAAGTGCAGCCCAGCAGAGGCTTTGACTTCTGGAGCCTTTTTCTTTGGCAGCAGCTGCTGCAAGTGGGCAAGGGAGCTGCGAGAGTGAACAAGGGGACGGTCCGTCTATGTGAGAAGGAAGCTGCCGAGGCGCAGTGTGTTGTGCTCAGTTTCAAGGCTGCCTGGAGGAGGGGGGGACTTGAAGAACGCCTTCTTTCTGGACGCCTCCTTCTGGCTGTGCTGCAGCTGCATGCACTCTGCAGCACTGAAGGTTTAGGAACCTGCTGCTGGCCAGCTTGTGTCCAGGAGTGCAAGGGCTGCGCCTTCCTTTCTGAAGCAGCCAGAGCATTCTCAGCTGCATCTGCTTGTGAAGCAGCTCTTGGCTGGACATTGGAAATTGGCTCCCCTGAGTACATGAGCCCGGTGTCCAGCTGCTTGGTTCTTCGCCTTCTGTGCTCTGGACAGAAGTGAAGCCCAGCCATGGCTTGGAGCTTTGCCGCTCTTCAGCGTGAACACTGCATGCAGCCACAGTGTGCTGTGCAGGGATTTTCCTTCAGCTCGACGGACAAGCATTTTCTTGCTGTTTCACCGAGTGCAAACTGTCCGTGTAGCTCTCGCTCAGCGAAATGCGTTTGGAGAGAAGCACTTGCTGGATTAGCCTTTCGCTGGCCAAGACTTTCAACACAGCACCACAATCCGGGCGACGACGAGCGGAAAGGACGAACATCTTTTGGTCCTGGCACGTTCTTCTGGGCGAGACGTCTATCCGCCTCTTCGCTCCCTGCAAGGCTGTAAGCTTGGCGGTGGCACTTGCAAGTGAGAAGGCAGGTGCAGAGAGCACCGCGATCTGCCGGAGCTGTGCAGGCTGGAAAGGAAAGAGGGCTACCACTAGGATGTGCTGCAAATACAGGTTTCCACGCGTCGAGGGTAAGCTCCGCGTAAGGTAAGCTCGTTGACCTAAAACTGTTCTCTGTGCGAGACGTAGCTGAGAATCTTTCCGTTAAGACTCAGGCTACAAGGCAGACAGAATGTGCTGCTACCTAGCGCTGAGAGAGAAAGTGCAGAGGAGCCCAGGCGTGTTTCGGCAGAGGCAGCAGCCTGGAGCATTTCTCTGCCGGCACCGTGCTCTCTGGGCGAGAAGTAGACACCGGTTCCACTCCGGCACAATGAAGGCGCAGAGCACGGAGCTGGCATGCGCATCGCACAGGCTGCAAGAGGAAGCGTGGCTGCCTCTCGCTTGTGTGTGGATTCACGTTAGCACTTGAAAACAGAAAGTTCAAGCTGCGGCTACTTGTGCTGCTACCTATTTCTCTTCCAGCTTTCCCTGGAAAGAATTGTGCCCAGCTTGATGCTTGGAGATGCAGAGATGACAGTGGCAGATGCAGCGGAGAATGGAAATACAAAGTGCAGCGGAGAGTTTCTGGTGCTTTTACATGAGGCAAGAGGAAAGTGCAGCCCAGCAGAGGCTTTGACTTCTGGAGCCTTTTTCTTTGGCAGCAGCTGCTGCAAGTGGGCAAGGGAGCTGCGAGAGTGAACAAGGGGACGGTCCGTCTATGTGAGAAGGAAGCTGCCGAGGCGCAGTGTGTTGTGCTCAGTTTCAAGGCTGCCTGGAGGAGGGGGGGACTTGAAGAACGCCTTCTTTCTGGACGCCTCCTTCTGGCTGTGCTGCAGCTGCATGCACTCTGCAGCACTGAAGGTTTAGGAACCTGCTGCTGGCGTGGTTGTGTCCAGGAGTGCAAGGGCTGCGCCTTCCTTTCTGAAGCAGCCAGAGCATTCTCAGCTGCATCTGCTTGTGAAGCAGCTCTTGGCTGGACATTGGAAATTGGCTCCCCTGCGTACATGAGCCCGGTGCCCAGCTGCTTGGTTCTTCGCCTTCTGTGCTCTGGACAGAAGTGAAGCCCAGCCATGGCTTGGAGCTTTGCCGCTCTTCAGCGTGAACACTGCATGCAGCCACAGTGTGCTGTGCAGGGATTTTCCTTCAGCTCGACGGACAAGCATTTTCTTGCTGTTTCACCGAGTGCAAACTGTCCGTGTAGCTCTCGCTCAGCGAAATGCGTTTGGAGAGAAGCACTTGCTGGATTAGCCTTTCGCTGGCCAAGACTTTCAACACAGCACCACAATCCGGGCGACGACGAGCGGAAAGGACGAACATCTTTTGGTCCTGGCACGTTCTTCTGGGCGAGACGTCTATCCGCCTCTTCGCTCCCTGCAAGGCTGTAAGCTTGGCGGTGGCACTTGCAAGTGAGAAGGCAGGTGCAGAGAGCACCGCGATCTGCCGGAGCTGTGCAGGCTGGAAAGGAAAGAGGGCTACCACTAGGATGTGCTGCAAATACAGGTTTCCACGCGTCGAGGGTAAGCTCCGCGTAAGGTAAGCTCGTTGACCTCAAACTGTTCTCTGTGCGAGACGTAGCTGAGAATCTTTCCGTTAAGATTCAGGCTACAAGGCAGACAGAATGTGCTGCTACCTAGCGCTGAGAGAGAAAGTGCAGAGGAGCCCAGGCGTGTTTCGGCAGAGGCAGCAGCCTGGAGCATTTCTCTGCCGGCACCGTGCTCTCTGGGCGAGAAGTAGACACCGGTTCCACTCCGGCACAATGAAGGCGCAGAGCACGGAGCTGGCATGCGCATCGCACAGGCTGCAAGAGGAAGCGTGGCTGCCTCTCGCTTGTGTGTGGATTCACGTTAGCACTTGAAAACAGAAAGTTCAAGCTGCGGCTACTTGTGCTGCTACCTATTTCTCTTCCAGCTTTCCCTGGAAAGAATTGTGCCCAGCTTGATGCTTGGAGATGCAGAGATGACAGTGGCAGATGCAGCGGAGAATGGAAATACAAAGTGCAGCGGAGAGTTTCTGGTGCTTTTACATGAGGCAAGAGGAAAGTGCAGCCCAGCAGAGGCTTTGACTTCTGGAGCCTTTTTCTTTGGCAGCAGCTGCTGCAAGTGGGCAAGGGAGCTGCGAGAGTGAACAAGGGGACGGTCCGTCTATGTGAGAAGGAAGCTGCCGAGCCGCAGTGTGTTGTGCTCAGTTTCAAGGCTGCCTGGAGGAGGGGGGGACTTGAAGAACGCCTTCTTTCTGGACGCCTCCTTCTGGCTGTGCTGCAGCTGCATGCACTCTGCAGCACTGAAGGTTTAGGAACCTGCTGCTGGCCAGCTTGTGTCCAGGAGTGCAAGGGCTGCGCCTTCCTTTCTGAAGCAGCCAGAGCATTCTCAGCTGCATCTGCTTGTGAAGCAGCTCTTGGCTGGACATTGGAAATTGGCTCCCCTGAGTACATGAGCCCGGTGTCCAGCTGCTTCGTTCTTCGCCTTCTGTGCTCTGGACAGAAGTGAAGCCCAGCCATGGCTTGGAGCTTTGCCGCTCTTCAGCGTGAACACTGCATGCAGCCACAGTGTGCTGTGCAGGGATTTTCCTTCAGCTCGACGGACAAGCATTTTCTTGCTGTTTCACCGAGTGCAAACTGTCCGTGTAGCTCTCGCTCAGCGAAATGCGTTTGGAGAGAAGCACTTGCTGGATTAGCCTTTCGCTGGCCAAGACTTTCAACACAGCACCACAATCCGGGCGACGACGAGCGGAAAGGACGAACATCTTTTGGTCCTGGCACGTTCTTCTGGGCGAGACGTCTATCCGCCTCTTCGCTCCCTGCAAGGCTGTAAGCTTGGCGGTGGCACTTGCAAGTGAGAAGGCAGGTGCAGAGAGCACCGCGATCTGCCGGAGCTGTGCAGGCTGGAAAGGAAAGAGGGCTACCACTAGGATGTGCTGCAAATACAGGTTTCCACGCGTCGAGGGTAAGCTCCGCGTAAGGTAAGCTCGTTGACCTAAAACTGTTCTCTGTGCGAGACGTAGCTGAGAATCTTTCCGTTAAGATTCAGGCTACAAGGCAGACAGAATGTGCTGCTACCTAGCGCTGAGAGAGAAAGTGCAGAGGAGCCCAGGCGTGTTTCGGCAGAGGCAGCAGCCTGGAGCATTTCTCTGCCGGCACCGTGCTCTCTGGGCGAGAAGTAGACACCGGTTCCACTCCGGCACAATGAAGGCGCAGAGCACGGAGCTGGCATGCGCATCGCACAGGCTGCAAGAGGAAGCGTGGCTGCCTCTCGCTTGTGTGTGGATTCACGTTAGCACTTGAAAACAGAAAGTTCAAGCTGCGGCTACTTGTGCTGCTACCTATTTCTCTTCCAGCTTTCCCTGGAAAGAATTGTGCCCAGCTTGATGCTTGGAGATGCAGAGATGACAGTGGCAGATGCAGCGGAGAATGGAAATACAAAGTGCAGCGGAGAGTTTCTGGTGCTTTTACATGAGGCAAGAGGAAAGTGCAGCCCAGCAGAGGCTTTGACTTCTGGAGCCTTTTTCTTTGGCAGCAGCTGCTGCAAGTGGGCAAGGGAGCTGCGAGAGTGAACAAGGGGACGGTCCGTCTATGTGAGAAGGAAGCTGCCGAGCCGCAGTGTGTTGTGCTCAGTTTCAAGGCTGCCTGGAGGAGGGGGGGACTTGAAGAACGCCTTCTTTCTGGACGCCTCCTTCTGGCTGTGCTGCAGCTGCATGCACTCTGCAGCACTGAAGGTTTAGGAACCTGCTGCTGGCCAGCTTGTGTCCAGGAGTGCAAGGGCTGCGCCTTCCTTTCTGAAGCAGCCAGAGCATTCTCAGCTGCATCTGCTTGTGAAGCAGCTCTTGGCTGGACATTGGAAATTGGCTCCCCTGAGTACATGAGCCCGGTGTCCAGCTGCTTGGTTCTTCGCCTTCTGTGCTCTGGACAGAAGTGAAGCCCAGCCATGGCTTGGAGCTTTGCCGCTCTTCAGCGTCAACACTGCATGCAGCCACAGTGTGCTGTGCAGGGATTTTCCTTCAGCTCGACGGACAAGCATTTTCTTGCTGTTTCACCGAGTGCAAACTGTCCGTGTAGCTCTCGCTCAGCGAAATGCGTTTGGAGAGAAGCACTTGCTGGATTAGCCTTTCGCTGGCCAAGACTTTCAACACAGCACCACAATCCGGGCGACGACGAGCGGAAAGGACGAACATCTTTTGGTCCTGGCACGTTCTTCTGGGCGAGACGTCTATCCGCCTCTTCGCTCCCTGCAAGGCTGTAAGCTTGGCGGTGGCACTTGCAAGTGAGAAGGCAGGTGCAGAGAGCACCGCGATCTGCCGGAGCTGTGCAGGCTGGAAAGGAAAGAGGGCTACCACTAGGATGTGCTGCAAATACAGGTTTCCACGCGTCGAGGGTAAGCTCCGCGTAAGGTAAGCTCGTTGACCTAAAACTGTTCTCTGTGCGAGACGTAGCTGAGAATCTTTCCGTTAAGATTCAGGCTACAAGGCAGACAGAATGTGCTGCTACCTAGCGCTGAGAGAGAAAGTGCAGAGGAGCCCAGGCGTGTTTCGGCAGAGGCAGCAGCCTGGAGCATTTCTCTGCCGGCACCGTGCTCTCTGGGCGAGAAGTAGACACCGGTTCCACTCCGGCACAATGAAGGCGCAGAGCACGGAGCTGGCATGCGCATCGCACAGGCTGCAAGAGGAAGCGTGGCTGCCTCTCGCTTGTGTGTGGATTCACGTTAGCACTTGAAAACAGAAAGTTCAAGCTGCGGCTACTTGTGCTGCTACCTATTTCTCTTCCAGCTTTCCCTGGAAAGAATTGTGCCCAGCTTGATGCTTGGAGATGCAGAGATGACAGTGGCAGATGCAGCGGAGAATGGAAATACAAAGTGCAGCGGAGAGTTTCTGGTGCTTTTACATGAGGCAAGAGGAAAGTGCAGCCCAGCAGAGGCTTTGACTTCTGGAGCCTTTTTCTTTGGCAGCAGCTGCTGCAAGTGGGCAAGGGAGCTGCGAGAGTGAACAAGGGGACGGTCCGTCTATGTGAGAAGGAAGCTGCCGAGCCGCAGTGTGTTGTGCTCAGTTTCAAGGCTGCCTGGAGGAGGGGGGGACTTGAAGAACGCCTTCTTTCTGGACGCCTCCTTCTGGCTGTGCTGCAGCTGCATGCACTCTGCAGCACTGAAGGTTTAGGAACCTGCTGCTGGCGTGGTTGTGTCCAGGAGTGCAAGGGCTGCGCCTTCCTTTCTGAAGCAGCCAGAGCATTCTCAGCTGCATCTGCTTGTGAAGCAGCTCTTGGCTGGACATTGGAAATTGGCTCCCCTGCGTACATGAGCCCGGTGCCCAGCTGCTTGGTTCTTCGCCTTCTGTGCTCTGGACAGAAGTGAAGCCCAGCCATGGCTTGGAGCTTTGCCGCTCTTCAGCGTGAACACTGCATGCAGCCACAGTGTGCTGTGCAGGGATTTTCCTTCAGCTCGACGGACAAGCATTTTCTTGCTGTTTCACCGAGTGCAAACTGTCCGTGTAGCTCTCGCTCAGCGAAATGCGTTTGGAGAGAAGCACTTGCTGGATTAGCCTTTCGCTGGCCAAGACTTTCAACACAGCACCACAATCCGGGCGACGACGAGCGGAAAGGACGAACATCTTTTGGTCCTGGCACGTTCTTCTGGGCGAGACGTCTATCCGCCTCTTCGCTCCCTGCAAGGCTGTAAGCTTGGCGGTGGCACTTGCAAGTGAGAAGGCAGGTGCAGAGAGCACCGCGATCTGCCGGAGCTGTGCAGGCTGGAAAGGAAAGAGGGCTACCACTAGGATGTGCTGCAAATACAGGTTTCCACGCGTCGAGGGTAAGCTCCGCGTAAGGTAAGCTCGTTGACCTCAAACTGTTCTCTGTGCGAGACGTAGCTGAGAATCTTTCCGTTAAGATTCAGGCTACAAGGCAGACAGAATGTGCTGCTACCTAGCGCTGAGAGAGAAAGTGCAGAGGAGCCCAGGCGTGTTTCGGCAGAGGCAGCAGCCTGGAGCATTTCTCTGCCGGCACCGTGCTCTCTGGGCGAGAAGTAGACACCGGTTCCACTCCGGCACAATGAAGGCGCAGAGCACGGAGCTGGCATGCGCATCGCACAGGCTGCAAGAGGAAGCGTGGCTGCCTCTCGCTTGTGTGTGGATTCACGTTAGCACTTGAAAACAGAAAGTTCAAGCTGCGGCTACTTGTGCTGCTACCTATTTCTCTTCCAGCTTTCCCTGGAAAGAATTGTGCCCAGCTTGATGCTTGGAGATGCAGAGATGACAGTGGCAGATGCAGCGGAGAATGGAAATACAAAGTGCAGCGGAGAGTTTCTGGTGCTTTTACATGAGGCAAGAGGAAAGTGCAGCCCAGCAGAGGCTTTGACTTCTGGAGCCTTTTTCTTTGGCAGCAGCTGCTGCAAGTGGGCAAGGGAGCTGCGAGAGTGAACAAGGGGACGGTCCGTCTATGTGAGAAGGAAGCTGCCGAGCCGCAGTGTGTTGTGCTCAGTTTCAAGGCTGCCTGGAGGAGGGGGGGACTTGAAGAACGCCTTCTTTCTGGACGCCTCCTTCTGGCTGTGCTCCAGCTGCATGCACTCTGCAGCACTGAAGGTTTAGGAACCTGCTGCTGGCCAGCTTGTGTCCAGGAGTGCAAGGGCTGCGCCTTCCTTTCTGAAGCAGCCAGAGCATTCTCAGCTGCATCTGCTTGTGAAGCAGCTCTTGGCTGGACATTGGAAATTGGCTCCCCTGAGTACATGAGCCCGGTGTCCAGCTGCTTCGTTCTTCGCCTTCTGTGCTCTGGACAGAAGTGAAGCCCAGCCATGGCTTGGAGCTTTGCCGCTCTTCAGCGTGAACACTGCATGCAGCCACAGTGTGCTGTGCAGGGATTTTCCTTCAGCTCGACGGACAAGCATTTTCTTGCTGTTTCACCGAGTGCAAACTGTCCGTGTAGCTCTCGCTCAGCGAAATGCGTTTGGAGAGAAGCACTTGCTGGATTAGCCTTTCGCTGGCCAAGACTTTCAACACAGCACCACAATCCGGGCGACGACGAGCGGAAAGGACGAACATCTTTTGGTCCTGGCACGTTCTTCTGGGCGAGACGTCTATCCGCCTCTTCGCTCCCTGCAAGGCTGTAAGCTTGGCGGTGGCACTTGCAAGTGAGAAGGCAGGTGCAGAGAGCACCGCGATCTGCCGGAGCTGTGCAGGCTGGAAAGGAAAGAGGGCTACCACTAGGATGTGCTGCAAATACAGGTTTCCACGCGTCGAGGGTAAGCTCCGCGTAAGGTAAGCTCGTTGACCTAAAACTGTTCTCTGTGCGAGACGTAGCTGAGAATCTTTCCGTTAAGATTCAGGCTACAAGGCAGACAGAATGTGCTGCTACCTAGCGCTGAGAGAGAAAGTGCAGAGGAGCCCAGGCGTGTTTCGGCAGAGGCAGCAGCCTGGAGCATTTCTCTGCCGGCACCGTGCTCTCTGGGCGAGAAGTAGACACCGGTTCCACTCCGGCACAATGAAGGCGCAGAGCACGGAGCTGGCATGCGCATCGCACAGGCTGCAAGAGGAAGCGTGGCTGCCTCTCGCTTGTGTGTGGATTCACGTTAGCACTTGAAAACAGAAAGTTCAAGCTGCGGCTACTTGTGCTGCTACCTATTTCTGTTCCAGCTTTCCCTGGAAAGAATTGTGCCCAGCTTGATGCTTGGAGATGCAGAGATGACAGTGGCAGATGCAGCGGAGAATGGAAATACAAAGTGCAGCGGAGAGTTTCTGGTGCTTTTACATGAGGCAAGAGGAAAGTGCAGCCCAGCAGAGGCTTTGACTTCTGGAGCCTTTTTCTTTGGCAGCAGCTGCTGCAAGTGGGCAAGGGAGCTGCGAGAGTGAACAAGGGGACGGTCCGTCTATGTGAGAAGGAAGCTGCCGAGCCGCAGTGTGTTGTGCTCAGTTTCAAGGCTGCCTGGAGGAGGGGGGGACTTGAAGAACGCCTTCTTTCTGGACGCCTCCTTCTGGCTGTGCTCCAGCTGCATGCACTCTGCAGCACTGAAGGTTTAGGAACCTGCTGCTGGCCAGCTTGTGTCCAGGAGTGCAAGGGCTGCGCCTTCCTTTCTGAAGCAGCCAGAGCATTCTCAGCTGCATCTGCTTGTGAAGCAGCTCTTGGCTGGACATTGGAAATTGGCTCCCCTGAGTACATGAGCCCGGTGTCCAGCTGCTTCGTTCTTCGCCTTCTGTGCTCTGGACAGAAGTGAAGCCCAGCCATGGCTTGGAGCTTTGCCGCTCTTCAGCGTCAACACTGCATGCAGCCACAGTGTGCTGTGCAGGGATTTTCCTTCAGCTCGACGGACAAGCATTTTCTTGCTGTTTCACCGAGTGCAAACTGTCCGTGTAGCTCTCGCTCAGCGAAATGCGTTTGGAGAGAAGCACTTGCTGGATTAGCCTTTCGCTGGCCAAGACTTTCAACACAGCACCACAATCCGGGCGACGACGAGCGGAAAGGACGAACATCTTTTGGTCCTGGCACGTTCTTCTGGGCGAGACGTCTATCCGCCTCTTCGCTCCCTGCAAGGCTGTAAGCTTGGCGGTGGCACTTGCAAGTGAGAAGGCAGGTGCAGAGAGCACCGCGATCTGCCGGAGCTGTGCAGGCTGGAAAGGAAAGAGGGCTACCACTAGGATGTGCTGCAAATACAGGTTTCCACGCGTCGAGGGTAAGCTCCGCGTAAGGTAAGCTCGTTGACCTAAAACTGTTCTCTGTGCGAGACGTAGCTGAGAATCTTTCCGTTAAGATTCAGGCTACAAGGCAGACAGAATGTGCTGCTACCTAGCGCTGAGAGAGAAAGTGCAGAGGAGCCCAGGCGTGTTTCGGCAGAGGCAGCAGCCTGGAGCATTTCTCTGCCGGCACCGTGCTCTCTGGGCGAGAAGTAGACACCGGTTCCACTCCGGCACAATGAAGGCGCAGAGCACGGAGCTGGCATGCGCATCGCACAGGCTGCAAGAGGAAGCGTGGCTGCCTCTCGCTTGTGTGTGGATTCACGTTAGCACTTGAAAACAGAAAGTTCAAGCTGCGGCTACTTGTGCTGCTACCTATTTCTCTTCCAGCTTTCCCTGGAAAGAATTGTGCCCAGCTTGATGCTTGGAGATGCAGAGATGACAGTGGCAGATGCAGCGGAGAATGGAAATACAAAGTGCAGCGGAGAGTTTCTGGTGCTTTTACATGAGGCAAGAGGAAAGTGCAGCCCAGCAGAGGCTTTGACTTCTGGAGCCTTTTTCTTTGGCAGCAGCTGCTGCAAGTGGGCAAGGGAGCTGCGAGAGTGAACAAGGGGACGGTCCGTCTATGTGAGAAGGAAGCTGCCGAGCCGCAGTGTGTTGTGCTCAGTTTCAAGGCTGCCTGGAGGAGGGGGGGACTTGAAGAACGCCTTCTTTCTGGACGCCTCCTTCTGGCTGTGCTGCAGCTGCATGCACTCTGCAGCACTGAAGGTTTAGGAACCTGCTGCTGGCGTGGTTGTGTCCAGGAGTGCAAGGGCTGCGCCTTCCTTTCTGAAGCAGCCAGAGCATTCTCAGCTGCATCTGCTTGTGAAGCAGCTCTTGGCTGGACATTGGAAATTGGCTCCCCTGCGTACATGAGCCCGGTGCCCAGCTGCTTGGTTCTTCGCCTTCTGTGCTCTGGACAGAAGTGAAGCCCAGCCATGGCTTGGAGCTTTGCCGCTCTTCAGCGTGAACACTGCATGCAGCCACAGTGTGCTGTGCAGGGATTTTCCTTCAGCTCGACGGACAAGCATTTTCTTGCTGTTTCACCGAGTGCAAACTGTCCGTGTAGCTCTCGCTCAGCGAAATGCGTTTGGAGAGAAGCACTTGCTGGATTAGCCTTTCGCTGGCCAAGACTTTCAACACAGCACCACAATCCGGGCGACGACGAGCGGAAAGGACGAACATCTTTTGGTCCTGGCACGTTCTTCTGGGCGAGACGTCTATCCGCCTCTTCGCTCCCTGCAAGGCTGTAAGCTTGGCGGTGGCACTTGCAAGTGAGAAGGCAGGTGCAGAGAGCACCGCGATCTGCCGGCGCTGTGCAGGCTGGAAAGGAAAGAGGGCTACCACTAGGATGTGCTGCAAATACAGGTTTCCACGCGTCGAGGGTAAGCTCCGCGTAAGGTAAGCTCGTTGACCTCAAACTGTTCTCTGTGCGAGACGTAGCTGAGAATCTTTCCGTTAAGACTCAGGCTACAAGGCAGACAGAATGTGCTGCTACCTAGCGCTGAGAGAGAAAGTGCAGAGGAGCCCAGGCGTGTTTCGGCAGAGGCAGCAGCCTGGAGCATTTCTCTGCCGGCACCGTGCTCTCTGGGCGAGAAGTAGACACCGGTTCCACTCCGGCACAATGAAGGCGCAGAGCACGGAGCTGGCATGCGCATCGCACAGGCTGCAAGAGGAAGCGTGGCTGCCTCTCGCTTGTGTGTGGATTCACGTTAGCACTTGAAAACAGAAAGTTCAAGCTGCGGCTACTTGTGCTGCTACCTATTTCTCTTCCACCCTTCCCTGGAAAGAACTGTGCCCAGCTTGATGCTTGGAGATGCAGAGATGACAGTGGCAGATGCAGCGGAGAATGGAAATACAGAGTGCAGAGGAGAGTTTCTGGTGCTTTTACATGAGGCAAGAGGAAAGTGCAACCCAGCAGAGGCTTTGACTTCTGGAGCCTTTTTCTTTGGCAGCAGCTGCTGCAAGTGGGCAAGGGAGCTGCGAGAGTGAACAAGGGGACGGTCCGTCTATGTGAGAAGGAAGCTGCCGAGCCGCAGTGTGTTGTGCTCAGTTTCAAGGCTGCCTGGAGGAGTGGGGTACTTGAAGAACGCCTTCTTTCTGGACGCCTCCTTCTGGCTGTGCTCCAGCTGCATGCACTCTGCAGCACTGAAGGTTTAGGAACGTGCTTCTGGCCAGCTTGTGTCCAGGAGTTCAAGGGCTGCGCTTTACTTTCTGAAGCAGCCAGAGCATTCTCAGCTGCATCTGCTTGTGGAGCAGCTCTTGGCTGGACATTGGAAATTGGCTCCCCTGAGTACATGAGCCCGGTGCCCAGCTGCTTGGTTCTTCGCCTTCTGTGCTCTGGACAGAAGTGAAGCCCAGCCATGGCTTGGAGCTTTGCCGCTCTTCAGCGTGAACACTGCATGCAGCCACAGTGTGCTGTGCAGGGATTTTCCTTCAGCTCGACGGACAAGCATTTTCTTGCTGTTTCACCGAGTGCAAACTGTCCGTGTAGCTCTCGCTCAGCGAAATGCGTTTGGAGAGAAGCACTTGCTGGATTAGCCTTTCGCTGGCCAAGACTTTCAACACAGCACCACAATCCGGGCGACGACGAGCGGAAAGGACGAACATCTTTTGGTCCTGGCACGTTCTTCTGGGCGAGACGTCTATCCGCCTCTTCGCTCCCTGCAAGGCTGTAAGCTTGGCGGTGGCACTTGCAAGTGAGAAGGCAGGTGCAGAGAGCACCGCGATCTGCCGGAGCTGTGCAGGCTGGAAAGGAAAGAGGGCTACCACTAGGATGTGCTGCAAATACAGGTTTCCACGCGTCGAGGGTAAGCTCCGCGTAAGGTAAGCTCGTTGACCTAAAACTGTTCTCTGTGCGAGACGTAGCTGAGAATCTTTCCGTTAAGATTCAGGCTACAAGGCAGACAGAATGTGCTGCTACCTAGCGCTGAGAGAGAAAGTGCAGAGGAGCCCAGGCGTGTTTCGGCAGAGGCAGCAGCCTGGAGCATTTCTCTGCCGGCACCGTGCTCTCTGGGCGAGAAGTAGACACCGGTTCCACTCCGGCACAATGAAGGCGCAGAGCACGGAGCTGGCATGCGCATCGCACAGGCTGCAAGAGGAAGCGTGGCTGCCTCTCGCTTGTGTGTGGATTCACGTTAGCACTTGAAAACAGAAAGTTCAAGCTGCGGCTACTTGTGCTGCTACCTATTTCTCTTCCAGCTTTCCCTGGAAAGAATTGTGCCCAGCTTGATGCTTGGAGATGCAGAGATGACAGTGGCAGATGCAGCGGAGAATGGAAATACAAAGTGCAGCGGAGAGTTTCTGGTGCTTTTACATGAGGCAAGAGGAAAGTGCAGCCCAGCAGAGGCTTTGACTTCTGGAGCCTTTTTCTTTGGCAGCAGCTGCTGCAAGTGGGCAAGGGAGCTGCGAGAGTGAACAAGGGGACGGTCCGTCTATGTGAGAAGGAAGCTGCCGAGCCGCAGTGTGTTGTGCTCAGTTTCAAGGCTGCCTGGAGGAGGGGGGGACTTGAAGAACGCCTTCTTTCTGGACGCCTCCTTCTGGCTGTGCTCCAGCTGCATGCACTCTGCAGCACTGAAGGTTTAGGAACCTGCTGCTGGCCAGCTTGTGTCCAGGAGTGCAAGGGCTGCGCCTTCCTTTCTGAAGCAGCCAGAGCATTCTCAGCTGCATCTGCTTGTGAAGCAGCTCTTGGCTGGACATTGGAAATTGGCTCCCCTGCGTACATGAGCCCGGTGCCCAGCTGCTTGGTTCTTCGCCTTCTGTGCTCTGGACAGAAGTGAAGCCCAGCCATGGCTTGGAGCTTTGCCGCTCTTCAGCGTGAACACTGCATGCAGCCACAGTGTGCTGTGCAGGGATTTTCCTTCAGCTCGACGGACAAGCATTTTCTTGCTGTTTCACCGAGTGCAAACTGTCCGTGTAGCTCTCGCTCAGCGAAATGCGTTTGGAGAGAAGCACTTGCTGGATTAGCCTTTCGCTGGCCAAGACTTTCAACACAGCACCACAATCCGGGCGACGACGAGCGGAAAGGACGAACATCTTTTGGTCCTGGCACGTTCTTCTGGGCGAGACGTCTATCCGCCTCTTCGCTCCCTGCAAGGCTGTAAGCTTGGCGGTGGCACTTGCAAGTGAGAAGGCAGGTGCAGAGAGCACCGCGATCTGCCGGAGCTGTGCAGGCTGGAAAGGAAAGAGGGCTACCACTAGGATGTGCTGCAAATACAGGTTTCCACGCGTCGAGGGTAAGCTCCGCGTAAGGTAAGCTCGTTGACCTCAAACTGTTCTCTGTGCGAGACGTAGCTGAGAATCTTTCCGTTAAGATTCAGGCTACAAGGCAGACAGAATGTGCTGCTACCTAGCGCTGAGAGAGAAAGTGCAGAGGAGCCCAGGCGTGTTTCGGCAGAGGCAGCAGCCTGGAGCATTTCTCTGCCGGCACCGTGCTCTCTGGGCGAGAAGTAGACACCGGTTCCACTCCGGCACAATGAAGGCGCAGAGCACGGAGCTGGCATGCGCATCGCACAGGCTGCAAGAGGAAGCGTGGCTGCCTCTCGCTTGTGTGTGGATTCACGTTAGCACTTGAAAACAGAAAGTTCAAGCTGCGGCTACTTGTGCTGCTACCTATTTCTCTTCCAGCTTTCCCTGGAAAGAATTGTGCCCAGCTTGATGCTTGGAGATGCAGAGATGACAGTGGCAGATGCAGCGGAGAATGGAAATACAAAGTGCAGCGGAGAGTTTCTGGTGCTTTTACATGAGGCAAGAGGAAAGTGCAGCCCAGCAGAGGCTTTGACTTCTGGAGCCTTTTTCTTTGGCAGCAGCTGCTGCAAGTGGGCAAGGGAGCTGCGAGAGTGAACAAGGGGACGGTCCGTCTATGTGAGAAGGAAGCTGCCGAGCCGCAGTGTGTTGTGCTCAGTTTCAAGGCTGCCTGGAGGAGGGGGGGACTTGAAGAACGCCTTCTTTCTGGACGCCTCCTTCTGGCTGTGCTCCAGCTGCATGCACTCTGCAGCACTGAAGGTTTAGGAACCTGCTGCTGGCCAGCTTGTGTCCAGGAGTGCAAGGGCTGCGCCTTCCTTTCTGAAGCAGCCAGAGCATTCTCAGCTGCATCTGCTTGTGAAGCAGCTCTTGGCTGGACATTGGAAATTGGCTCCCCTGAGTACATGAGCCCGGTGTCCAGCTGCTTCGTTCTTCGCCTTCTGTGCTCTGGACAGAAGTGAAGCCCAGCCATGGCTTGGAGCTTTGCCGCTCTTCAGCGTGAACACTGCATGCAGCCACAGTGTGCTGTGCAGGGATTTTCCTTCAGCTCGACGGACAAGCATTTTCTTGCTGTTTCACCGAGTGCAAACTGTCCGTGTAGCTCTCGCTCAGCGAAATGCGTTTGGAGAGAAGCACTTGCTGGATTAGCCTTTCGCTGGCCAAGACTTTCAACACAGCACCACAATCCGGGCGACGACGAGCGGAAAGGACGAACATCTTTTGGTCCTGGCACGTTCTTCTGGGCGAGACGTCTATCCGCCTCTTCGCTCCCTGCAAGGCTGTAAGCTTGGCGGTGGCACTTGCAAGTGAGAAGGCAGGTGCAGAGAGCACCGCGATCTGCCGGAGCTGTGCAGGCTGGAAAGGAAAGAGGGCTACCACTAGGATGTGCTGCAAATACAGGTTTCCACGCGTCGAGGGTAAGCTCCGCGTAAGGTAAGCTCGTTGACCTAAAACTGTTCTCTGTGCGAGACGTAGCTGAGAATCTTTCCGTTAAGATTCAGGCTACAAGGCAGACAGAATGTGCTGCTACCTAGCGCTGAGAGAGAAAGTGCAGAGGAGCCCAGGCGTGTTTCGGCAGAGGCAGCAGCCTGGAGCATTTCTCTGCCGGCACCGTGCTCTCTGGGCGAGAAGTAGACACCGGTTCCACTCCGGCACAATGAAGGCGCAGAGCACGGAGCTGGCATGCGCATCGCACAGGCTGCAAGAGGAAGCGTGGCTGCCTCTCGCTTGTGTGTGGATTCACGTTAGCACTTGAAAACAGAAAGTTCAAGCTGCGGCTACTTGTGCTGCTACCTATTTCTGTTCCAGCTTTCCCTGGAAAGAATTGTGCCCAGCTTGATGCTTGGAGATGCAGAGATGACAGTGGCAGATGCAGCGGAGAATGGAAATACAAAGTGCAGCGGAGAGTTTCTGGTGCTTTTACATGAGGCAAGAGGAAAGTGCAGCCCAGCAGAGGCTTTGACTTCTGGAGCCTTTTTCTTTGGCAGCAGCTGCTGCAAGTGGGCAAGGGAGCTGCGAGAGTGAACAAGGGGACGGTCCGTCTATGTGAGAAGGAAGCTGCCGAGCCGCAGTGTGTTGTGCTCAGTTTCAAGGCTGCCTGGAGGAGGGGGGGACTTGAAGAACGCCTTCTTTCTGGACGCCTCCTTCTGGCTGTGCTCCAGCTGCATGCACTCTGCAGCACTGAAGGTTTAGGAACCTGCTGCTGGCCAGCTTGTGTCCAGGAGTGCAAGGGCTGCGCCTTCCTTTCTGAAGCAGCCAGAGCATTCTCAGCTGCATCTGCTTGTGAAGCAGCTCTTGGCTGGACATTGGAAATTGGCTCCCCTGAGTACATGAGCCCGGTGTCCAGCTGCTTGGTTCTTCGCCTTCTGTGCTCTGGACAGAAGTGAAGCCCAGCCATGGCTTGGAGCTTTGCCGCTCTTCAGCGTCAACACTGCATGCAGCCACAGTGTGCTGTGCAGGGATTTTCCTTCAGCTCGACGGACAAGCATTTTCTTGCTGTTTCACCGAGTGCAAACTGTCCGTGTAGCTCTCGCTCAGCGAAATGCGTTTGGAGAGAAGCACTTGCTGGATTAGCCTTTCGCTGGCCAAGACTTTCAACACAGCACCACAATCCGGGCGACGACGAGCGGAAAGGACGAACATCTTTTGGTCCTGGCACGTTCTTCTGGGCGAGACGTCTATCCGCCTCTTCGCTCCCTGCAAGGCTGTAAGCTTGGCGGTGGCACTTGCAAGTGAGAAGGCAGGTGCAGAGAGCACCGCGATCTGCCGGAGCTGTGCAGGCTGGAAAGGAAAGAGGGCTACCACTAGGATGTGCTGCAAATACAGGTTTCCACGCGTCGAGGGTAAGCTCCGCGTAAGGTAAGCTCGTTGACCTAAAACTGTTCTCTGTGCGAGACGTAGCTGAGAATCTTTCCGTTAAGATTCAGGCTACAAGGCAGACAGAATGTGCTGCTACCTAGCGCTGAGAGAGAAAGTGCAGAGGAGCCCAGGCGTGTTTCGGCAGAGGCAGCAGCCTGGAGCATTTCTCTGCCGGCACCGTGCTCTCTGGGCGAGAAGTAGACACCGGTTCCACTCCGGCACAATGAAGGCGCAGAGCACGGAGCTGGCATGCGCATCGCACAGGCTGCAAGAGGAAGCGTGGCTGCCTCTCGCTTGTGTGTGGATTCACGTTAGCACTTGAAAACAGAAAGTTCAAGCTGCGGCTACTTGTGCTGCTACCTATTTCTCTTCCAGCTTTCCCTGGAAAGAATTGTGCCCAGCTTGATGCTTGGAGATGCAGAGATGACAGTGGCAGATGCAGCGGAGAATGGAAATACAAAGTGCAGCGGAGAGTTTCTGGTGCTTTTACATGAGGCAAGAGGAAAGTGCAGCCCAGCAGAGGCTTTGACTTCTGGAGCCTTTTTCTTTGGCAGCAGCTGCTGCAAGTGGGCAAGGGAGCTGCGAGAGTGAACAAGGGGACGGTCCGTCTATGTGAGAAGGAAGCTGCCGAGGCGCAGTGTGTTGTGCTCAGTTTCAAGGCTGCCTGGAGGAGGGGGGGACTTGAAGAACGCCTTCTTTCTGGACGCCTCCTTCTGGCTGTGCTGCAGCTGCATGCACTCTGCAGCACTGAAGGTTTAGGAACCTGCTGCTGGCGTGGTTGTGTCCAGGAGTGCAAGGGCTGCGCCTTCCTTTCTGAAGCAGCCAGAGCATTCTCAGCTGCATCTGCTTGTGAAGCAGCTCTTGGCTGGACATTGGAAATTGGCTCCCCTGCGTACATGAGCCCGGTGCCCAGCTGCTTGGTTCTTCGCCTTCTGTGCTCTGGACAGAAGTGAAGCCCAGCCATGGCTTGGAGCTTTGCCGCTCTTCAGCGTGAACACTGCATGCAGCCACAGTGTGCTGTGCAGGGATTTTCCTTCAGCTCGACGGACAAGCATTTTCTTGCTGTTTCACCGAGTGCAAACTGTCCGTGTAGCTCTCGCTCAGCGAAATGCGTTTGGAGAGAAGCACTTGCTGGATTAGCCTTTCGCTGGCCAAGACTTTCAACACAGCACCACAATCCGGGCGACGACGAGCGGAAAGGACGAACATCTTTTGGTCCTGGCACGTTCTTCTGGGCGAGACGTCTATCCGCCTCTTCGCTCCCTGCAAGGCTGTAAGCTTGGCGGTGGCACTTGCAAGTGAGAAGGCAGGTGCAGAGAGCACCGCGATCTGCCGGCGCTGTGCAGGCTGGAAAGGAAAGAGGGCTACCACTAGGATGTGCTGCAAATACAGGTTTCCACGCGTCGAGGGTAAGCTCCGCGTAAGGTAAGCTCGTTGACCTCAAACTGTTCTCTGTGCGAGACGTAGCTGAGAATCTTTCCGTTAAGACTCAGGCTACAAGGCAGACAGAATGTGCTGCTACCTAGCGCTGAGAGAGAAAGTGCAGAGGAGCCCAGGCGTGTTTCGGCAGAGGCAGCAGCCTGGAGCATTTCTCTGCCGGCACCGTGCTCTCTGGGCGAGAAGTAGACACCGGTTCCACTCCGGCACAATGAAGGCGCAGAGCACGGAGCTGGCATGCGCATCGCACAGGCTGCAAGAGGAAGCGTGGCTGCCTCTCGCTTGTGTGTGGATTCACGTTAGCACTTGAAAACAGAAAGTTCAAGCTGCGGCTACTTGTGCTGCTACCTATTTCTCTTCCACCCTTCCCTGGAAAGAACTGTGCCCAGCTTGATGCTTGGAGATGCAGAGATGACAGTGGCAGATGCAGCGGAGAATGGAAATACAGAGTGCAGAGGAGAGTTTCTGGTGCTTTTACATGAGGCAAGAGGAAAGTGCAACCCAGCAGAGGCTTTGACTTCTGGAGCCTTTTTCTTTGGCAGCAGCTGCTGCAAGTGGGCAAGGGAGCTGCGAGAGTGAACAAGGGGACGGTCCGTCTATGTGAGAAGGAAGCTGCCGAGCCGCAGTGTGTTGTGCTCAGTTTCAAGGCTGCCTGGAGGAGTGGGGTACTTGAAGAACGCCTTCTTTCTGGACGCCTCCTTCTGGCTGTGCTCCAGCTGCATGCACTCTGCAGCACTGAAGGTTTAGGAACGTGCTTCTGGCCAGCTTGTGTCCAGGAGTTCAAGGGCTGCGCTTTACTTTCTGAAGCAGCCAGAGCATTCTCAGCTGCATCTGCTTGTGGAGCAGCTCTTGGCTGGACATTGGAAATTGGCTCCCCTGAGTACATGAGCCCGGTGCCCAGCTGCTTGGTTCTTCGCCTTCTGTGCTCTGGACAGAAGTGAAGCCCAGCCATGGCTTGGAGCTTTGCCGCTCTTCAGCGTGAACACTGCATGCAGCCACAGTGTGCTGTGCAGGGATTTTCCTTCAGCTCGACGGACAAGCATTTTCTTGCTGTTTCACCGAGTGCAAACTGTCCGTGTAGCTCTCGCTCAGCGAAATGCGTTTGGAGAGAAGCACTTGCTGGATTAGCCTTTCGCTGGCCAAGACTTTCAACACAGCACCACAATCCGGGCGACGACGAGCGGAAAGGACGAACATCTTTTGGTCCTGGCACGTTCTTCTGGGCGAGACGTCTATCCGCCTCTTCGCTCCCTGCAAGGCTGTAAGCTTGGCGGTGGCACTTGCAAGTGAGAAGGCAGGTGCAGAGAGCACCGCGATCTGCCGGAGCTGTGCAGGCTGGAAAGGAAAGAGGGCTACCACTAGGATGTGCTGCAAATACAGGTTTCCACGCGTCGAGGGTAAGCTCCGCGTAAGGTAAGCTCGTTGACCTCAAACTGTTCTCTGTGCGAGACGTAGCTGAGAATCTTTCCGTTAAGATTCAGGCTACAAGGCAGACAGAATGTGCTGCTACCTAGCGCTGAGAGAGAAAGTGCAGAGGAGCCCAGGCGTGTTTCGGCAGAGGCAGCAGCCTGGAGCATTTCTCTGCCGGCACCGTGCTCTCTGGGCGAGAAGTAGACACCGGTTCCACTCCGGCACAATGAAGGCGCAGAGCACGGAGCTGGCATGCGCATCGCACAGGCTGCAAGAGGAAGCGTGGCTGCCTCTCGCTTGTGTGTGGATTCACGTTAGCACTTGAAAACAGAAAGTTCAAGCTGCGGCTACTTGTGCTGCTACCTATTTCTCTTCCAGCTTTCCCTGGAAAGAATTGTGCCCAGCTTGATGCTTGGAGATGCAGAGATGACAGTGGCAGATGCAGCGGAGAATGGAAATACAAAGTGCAGCGGAGAGTTTCTGGTGCTTTTACATGAGGCAAGAGGAAAGTGCAGCCCAGCAGAGGCTTTGACTTCTGGAGCCTTTTTCTTTGGCAGCAGCTGCTGCAAGTGGGCAAGGGAGCTGCGAGAGTGAAGAAGGGGACGGTCCGTCTATGTGAGAAGGAAGCTGCCGAGCCGCAGTGTGTTGTGCTCAGTTTCAAGGCTGCCTGGAGGAGGGGGGGACTTGAAGAACGCCTTCTTTCTGGACGCCTCCTTCTGGCTGTGCTCCAGCTGCATGCACTCTGCAGCACTGAAGGTTTAGGAACCTGCTGCTGGCCAGCTTGTGTCCAGGAGTGCAAGGGCTGCGCCTTCCTTTCTGAAGCAGCCAGAGCATTCTCAGCTGCATCTGCTTGTGAAGCAGCTCTTGGCTGGACATTGGAAATTGGCTCCCCTGAGTACATGAGCCCGGTGTCCAGCTGCTTCGTTCTTCGCCTTCTGTGCTCTGGACAGAAGTGAAGCCCAGCCATGGCTTGGAGCTTTGCCGCTCTTCAGCGTCAACACTGCATGCAGCCACAGTGTGCTGTGCAGGGATTTTCCTTCAGCTCGACGGACAAGCATTTTCTTGCTGTTTCACCGAGTGCAAACTGTCCGTGTAGCTCTCGCTCAGCGAAATGCGTTTGGAGAGAAGCACTTGCTGGATTAGCCTTTCGCTGGCCAAGACTTTCAACACAGCACCACAATCCGGGCGACGACGAGCGGAAAGGACGAACATCTTTTGGTCCTGGCACGTTCTTCTGGGCGAGACGTCTATCCGCCTCTTCGCTCCCTGCAAGGCTGTAAGCTTGGCGGTGGCACTTGCAAGTGAGAAGGCAGGTGCAGAGAGCACCGCGATCTGCCGGCGCTGTGCAGGCTGGAAAGGAAAGAGGGCTACCACTAGGATGTGCTGCAAATACAGGTTTCCACGCGTCGAGGGTAAGCTCCGCGTAAGGTAAGCTCGTTGACCTAAAACTGTTCTCTGTGCGAGACGTAGCTGAGAATCTTTCCGTTAAGATTCAGGCTACAAGGCAGACAGAATGTGCTGCTACCTAGCGCTGAGAGAGAAAGTGCAGAGGAGCCCAGGCGTGTTTCGGCAGAGGCAGCAGCCTGGAGCATTTCCCTGCCGGCACCGTGCTCTCTGGGCGAGAAGTAGACACCGGTTCCACTCCGGCACAATGAAGGCGCAGAGCACGGAGCTGGCATGCGCATCGCACAGGCTGCAAGAGGAAGCGTGGCTGCCTCTCGCTTGTGTGTGGATTCACGTTAGCACTTGAAAACAGAAAGTTCAAGCTGCGGCTACGTGTGCTGCTACCTATTTCTCTTCCAGCTTTCCCTGGAAAGAATTGTGCCCAGCTTGATGCTTGGAGATGCAGAGATGACAGTGGCAGATGCAGCGGAGAATGGAAATATAGAGTGCAGAGGAGAGTTTCTGGTGCTTTTACATGAGGCAAGAGGAAAGTGCAGCCCAGCAGAGGCTTTGACTTCTGGAGCCTTTTTCTTTGGCAGCAGCTGCTGCAAGTGGGCAAGGGAGCTGCGAGAGTGAAGAAGGGGACGGTCCGTCTATGTGAGAAGGAAGCTGCCGAGCCGCAGTGTGTTGTGCTCAGTTTCAAGGCTGCCTGGAGGAGGGGGGGACTTGAAGAACGCCTTCTTTCTGGACGCCTCCTTCTGGCTGTGCTGCAGCTGCATGCACTCTGCAGCACTGAAGGTTTAGGAACCTGCTGCTGGCCAGCTTGTGTCCAGGAGTGCAAGGGCTGCGCCTTCCTTTCTGAAGCAGCCAGAGCATTCTCAGCTGCATCTGCTTGTGAAGCAGCTCTTGGCTGGACATTGGAAATTGGCTCCCCTGAGTACATGAGCCCGGTGTCCAGCTGCTTCGTTCTTCGCCTTCTGTGCTCTGGACAGAAGTGAAGCCCAGCCATGGCTTGGAGCTTTGCCGCTCTTCAGCGTGAACACTGCATGCAGCCACAGTGTGCTGTGCAGGGATTTTCCTTCAGCTCGACGGACAAGCATTTTCTTGCTGTTTCACCGAGTGCAAACTGTCCGTGTAGCTCTCGCTCAGCGAAATGCGTTTGGAGAGAAGCACTTGCTGGATTAGCCTTTCGCTGGCCAAGACTTTCAACACAGCACCACAATCCGGGCAAGGAGCAGCAGAAAGGAAGACCATCTTTTGGTCCTGGCACGTTCTTCTGGGCGACACGCCTATCGGCCTCTTCGCTCCCTGCAAGGCTGTAAGCTTGGCGGTGGCACTTGCAAGTGAGAAGGCAGGTGCAGAGAGCACCGCGATCTGCCGGAGCTGTGCAGGCTGGAAAGGAAAGAGGGCTACCACTAGGATGTGCTGCAAATACAGGTTTCCACGCGTCGAGGGTAAGCTCCGCGTAAGGTAAGCTCGTTGACCTCAAACTGTTCTCTGTGCGAGACGTAGCTGAGAATCTTTCCGTTAAGACTCAGGCTACAAGGCAGACAGAATGTGCTGCTACCTAGCGCTGAGAGAGAAAGTGCAGAGGAGCCCAGGCGTGTTTCGGCAGAGGCAGCAGCCTGGAGCATTTCTCTGCCGGCACCGTGCTCTCTGGGCGAGAAGTAGACACCGGTTCCACTCCGGCACAATGAAGGCGCAGAGCACGGAGCTGGCATGCGCATCGCACAGGCTGCAAGAGGAAGCGTGGCTGCCTCTCGCTTGTGTGTGGATTCACGTTAGCACTTGAAAACAGAAAGTTCAAGCTGCGGCTACTTGTGCTGCTACCTATTTCTCTTCCAGCTTTCCCTGGAAAGAATTGTGCCCAGCTTGATGCTTGGAGATGCAGAGATGACAGTGGCAGATGCAGCGGAGAATGGAAATACAAAGTGCAGCGGAGAGTTTCTGGTGCTTTTACATGAGGCAAGAGGAAAGTGCAGCCCAGCAGAGGCTTTGACTTCTGGAGCCTTTTTCTTTGGCAGCAGCTGCTGCAAGTGGGCAAGGGAGCTGCGAGAGTGAACAAGGGGACGGTCCGTCTATGTGAGAAGGAAGCTGCCGAGGCGCAGTGTGTTGTGCTCAGTTTCAAGGCTGCCTGGAGGAGGGGGGGACTTGAAGAACGCCTTCTTTCTGGACGCCTCCTTCTGGCTGTGCTGCAGCTGCATGCACTCTGCAGCACTGAAGGTTTAGGAACCTGCTGCTGGCCAGCTTGTGTCCAGGAGTGCAAGGGCTGCGCCTTCCTTTCTGAAGCAGCCGGAGCATTCTCAGCTGCATCTGCTTGTGAAGCAGCTCTTGGCTGGACATTGGAAATTGGCTCCCCTGAGTACATGAGCCCGGTGTCCAGCTGCTTCGTTCTTCGCCTTCTGTGCTCTGGACAGAAGTGAAGCCCAGCCATGGCTTGGAGCTTTGCCGCTCTTCAGCGTGAACACTGCATGCAGCCACAGTGTGCTGTGCAGGGATTTTCCTTCAGCTCGACGGACAAGCATTTTCTTGCTGTTTCACCGAGTGCAAACTGTCCGTGTAGCTCTCGCTCAGCGAAATGCGTTTGGAGAGAAGCACTTGCTGGATTAGCCTTTCGCTGGCCAAGACTTTCAACACAGCACCACAATCCGGGCAAGGAGCAGCAGAAAGGAAGACCATCTTTTGGTCCTGGCACGTTCTTCTGGGCGAGGCGTCTATCCGCCTCTTCGCTCCCTGCAAGGCTGTAAGCTTGGCAGTGGCACTTGCAAGTGAGAAGGCAGGTGCAGAGAGCACCGCGATCTGCCGGCGCTGTGCAGGCTGGAAAGGAAAGAGGGCTACCACTAGGATGTGCTGCAAATACAGGTTTCCACGCGTCGAGGGTAAGCTCCGCGTAAGGTAAGCTCGTTGACCTCAAACTGTTCTCTGTGCGAGACGTAGCTGAGAATCTTTCCGTTAAGACTCAGGCTACAAGGCAGACAGAATGTGCTGCTACCTAGCGCTGAGAGAGAAAGTGCAGAGGAGCCCAGGCGTGTTTCGGCAGAGGCAGCAGCCTGGAGCATTTCTCTGCCGGCACCGTGCTCTCTGGGCGAGAAGTAGACACCGGTTCCACTCCGGCACAATGAAGGCGCAGAGCACGGAGCTGGCATGCGCATCGCCCAGGCTGCAAGAGGAAGCGTGGCTGCCTCTCGCTTGTGTGTGGATTCACGTTAGCACTTGAAAACAGAAAGTTCAAGCTGCGGCTACTTGTGCTGCTACCTATTTCTCTTCCAGCTTTCCCTGGAAAGAATTGTGCCCAGCTTGATGCTTGGAGATGCAGAGATGACAGTGGCAGATGCAGCGGAGAATGGAAATACAAAGTGCAGCGGAGAGTTTCTGGTGCTTTTACATGAGGCAAGAGGAAAGTGCAGCCCAGCAGAGGCTTTGACTTCTGGAGCCTTTTTCTTTGGCAGCAGCTGCTGCAAGTGGGCAAGGGAGCTGCGAGAGTGAACAAGGGGACGGTCCGTCTATGTGAGAAGGAAGCTGCCGAGGCGCAGTGTGTTGTGCTCAGTTTCAAGGCTGCCTGGAGGAGGGGGGGACTTGAAGAACGCCTTCTTTCTGGACGCCTCCTTCTGGCTGTGCTGCAGCTGCATGCACTCTGCAGCACTGAAGGTTTAGGAACGTGCTTCTGGCCAGCTTGTGTCCAGGAGTGCAAGGGCTGCGCCTTCCTTTCTGAAGCAGCCAGAGCATTCTCAGCTGCATCTGCTTGTGAAGCAGCTCTTGGCTGGACATTGGAAATTGGCTCCCCTGAGTACATGAGCCCGGTGTCCAGCTGCTTCGTTCTTCGCCTTCTGTGCTCTGGACAGAAGTGAAGCCCAGCCATAGCTTGGAGCTTTGCCGCTCTTCAGCGTGAACACTGCATGCAGCCACAGTGTGCTGTGCAGGGATTTTCCTTCAGCTCGACGGACAAGCATTTTCTTGCTGTTTCACCGAGTCCAAACTGTCCGTGTAGCTCTCGCTCAGCGAAATGCGTTTGGAGAGAAGCACTTGCTGGATTAGCCTTTCGCTGGCCAAGACTTTCAACACAGCACCACAATCCGGGCGACGACGAGCGGAAAGGACGAACATCTTTTGGTCCTGGCACGTTCTTCTGGGCGAGACGTCTATCCGCCTCTTCGCTCCCTGCAAGGCTGTAAGCTTGGCGGTGGCACTTGCAAGTGAGAAGGCAGGTGCAGAGAGCACCGCGATCTGCCGGCGCTGTGCAGGCTGGAAAGGAAAGAGGGCTACCACTAGGATGTGCTGCAAATACAGGTTTCCACGCGTCGAGGGTAAGCTCCGCGTAAGGTAAGCTCGTTGACCTAAAACTGTTCTCTGTGCGAGACGTAGCTGAGAATCTTTCCGTTAAGATTCAGGCTACAAGGCAGACAGAATGTGCTGCTACCTAGCGCTGAGAGAGAAAGTGCAGAGGAGCCCAGGCGTGTTTCGGCAGAGGCAGCAGCCTGGAGCATTTCTCTGCCGGCACCGTGCTCTCTGGGCGAGAAGTAGACACCGGTTCCACTCCGGCACAATGAAGGCGCAGAGCACGGAGCTGGCATGCGCATCGCCCAGGCTGCAAGAGGAAGCGTGGCTGCCTCTCGCTTGTGTGTGGATTCACGTTAGCACTTGAAAACAGAAAGTTCAAGCTGCGGCTACTTGTGCTGCTACCTATTTCTCTTCCAGCTTTCCCTGGAAAGAATTGTGCCCAGCTTGATGCTTGGAGATGCAGAGATGACAGTGGCAGATGCAGCGGAGAATGGAAATACAAAGTGCAGCGGAGAGTTTCTGGTGCTTTTACATGAGGCAAGAGGAAAGTGCAGCCCAGCAGAGGCTTTGACTTCTGGAGCCTTTTTCTTTGGCAGCAGCTGCTGCAAGTGGGCAAGGGAGCTGCGAGAGTGAACAAGGGGACGGTCCGTCTATGTGAGAAGGAAGCTGCCGAGGCGCAGTGTGTTGTGCTCAGTTTCAAGGCTGCCTGGAGGAGGGGGGGACTTGAAGAACGCCTTCTTTCTGGACGCCTCCTTCTGGCTGTGCTGCAGCTGCATGCACTCTGCAGCACTGAAGGTTTAGGAACCTGCTGCTGGCCAGCTTGTGTCCAGGAGTGCAAGGGCTGCGCCCCTTTCTGAAGCAGCCAGAGCATTCTCAGCTGCATCTGCTTGTGAAGCAGCTCTTGGCTGGACATTGGAAATTGGCTCCCCTGAGTACATGAGCCCGGTGTCCAGCTGCTTGGTTCTTCGCCTTCTGTGCTCTGGACAGAAGTGAAGCCCAGCCATGGCTTGGAGCTTTGCCGCTCTTCAGCGTCAACACTGCATGCAGCCACAGTGTGCTGTGCAGGGATTTTCCTTCAGCTCGACGGACAAGCATTTTCTTGCTGGTTTCACCGAGTGCAAACTGTCCGTGTAGCTCTCGCTCAGCGAAATGCGTTTGGAGAGAAGCACTTGCTGGATTAGCCTTTCGCTGGCCAAGACTTTCAACACAGCACCACAATCCGGGCGACGACGAGCGGGAAAGGACGAACATCTTTTGGTCCTGGCACGTTCTTCTGGGCGAGACGTCTATCCGCCTCTTCGCTCCCTGCAAGGCTGTAAGCTTGGCGGTGGCACTTGCAAGTGAGAAGGCAGGTGCAGAGAGCACCGCGATCTGCCGGAGCTGTGCAGGCTGGAAAGGAAAGAGGGCTACCACTAGGATGTGCTGCAAATACAGGTTTCCACGCGTCGAGGGTAAGCTCCGCGTAAGGTAAGCTCGTTGACCTAAAACTGTTCTCTGTGCGAGACGTAGCTGAGAATCTTTCCGTTAAGATTCAGGCTACAAGGCAGACAGAATGTGCTGCTACCTAGCGCTGAGAGAGAAAGTGCAGAGGAGCCCAGGCGTGTTGTTCGGCAGAGGCAGCAGCCTGGAGCATTTCTCTGCCGGCACCGTGCTCTCTGGGCGAGAAGTAGACACCGGTTCCACTCCGGCACAATGAAGGCGCAGAGCACGGAGCTGGCATGCGCATCGCACAGGCTGCAAGAGGAAGCGTGGCTGCCTCTCGCTTGTGTGTGGATTCACGTTAGCACTTGAAAACAGAAAGTTCAAGCTGCGGCTACTTGTGCTGCTACCTATTTCTCTTCCAGCTTTCCCTGGAAAGAATTGTGCCCAGCTTGATGCTTGGAGATGCAGAGATGACAGTGGCAGATGCAGCGGAGAATGGAAATACAAAGTGCAGCGGAGAGTTTCTGGTGCTTTTACATGAGGCAAGAGGAAAGTGCAGCCAGCAGAGGCTTTGACTTCTGGAGCTTTTTCTTTGGCAGCAGCTGCTGCAAGTGGGCAAGGGAGCTGCGAGAGTGAACAAGGGGACGGTCCGTCTATGTGAGAAGGAAGCTGCCGAGCCGCAGTGTGTTGTGCTCAGTTTCAAGGCTGCCTGGAGGAGGGGGGGACTTGAAGAACGCCTTCTTTCTGGACGCCTCCTTCTGGCTGTGCTGCAGCTGCATGCACTCTGCAGCACTGAAGGTTTAGGAACCTGCTGCTGGCGTGGTTGTGTCCAGGAGTGCAAGGGCTGCGCCTTCCTTTCTGAAGCAGCCAGAGCATTCTCAGCTGCATCTGCTTGTGAAGCAGCTCTTGGCTGGACATTGGAAATTGGCTCCCCTGCGTACATGAGCCCGGTGCCCAGCTGCTTGGTTCTTCGCCTTCTGTGCTCTGGACAGAAGTGAAGCCCAGCCATGGCTTGGAGCTTTGCCGCTCTTCAGCGTCAACACTGCATGCAGCCACAGTGTGCTGTGCAGGGATTTTCCTTCAGCTCGACGGACAAGCATTTTCTTGCTGTTTCACCGAGTGCAAACTGTCCGTGTAGCTCTCGCTCAGCGAATGCGTTTGGAGAGAAGCACTTGCTGGATTAGCCTTTCGCTGGCCAAGACTTTCAACACAGCACCACAATCCGGGCGACGACGAGCGGAAAGGACGAACATCTTTTGGTCCTGGCACGTTCTTCTGGGCGAGACGTCTATCCGCCTCTTCGCTCCCTGCAAGGCTGTAAGCTTGGCGGTGGCACTTGCAAGTGAGAAGGCAGGTGCAGAGAGCACCGCGATCTGCCGGAGCTGTGCAGGCTGGAAAGGAAAGAGGGCTACCACTAGGATGTGCTGCAAATACAGGTTTCCACGCGTCGAGGGTAAGCTCCGCGTAAGGTAAGCTCGTTGACCTCAAACTGTTCTCTGTGCGAGACGTAGCTGAGAATCTTTCCGTTAAGATTCAGGCTACAAGGCAGACAGAATGTGCTGCTACCTAGCGCTGAGAGAGAAAGTGCAGAGGAGCCCAGGCGTGTTTCGGCAGAGGCAGCAGCCTGGAGCATTTCTCTGCCGGCACCGTGCTCTCTGGGCGAGAAGTAGACACCGGTTCCACTCCGCACAATGAAGGCGCAGAGCACGGAGCTGGCATGCGCATCGCACAGGCTGCAAGAGGAAGCGTGGCTGCCTCTCGCTTGTGTGTGGATTCACGTTAGCACTTGAAAACAGAAAGTTCAAGCTGCGGCTACTTGTGCTGCTACCTATTTCTCTTCCAGCTTTCCCTGGAAAGAATTGTGCCCAGCTTGATGCTTGGAGATGCAGAGATTGACAGTGGCAGATGCAGCGGAGAATGGAAATACAAAGTGCAGCGGAGAGTTTCTGGTGCTTTTACATGAGGCAAGAGGAAAGTGCAGCCCAGCAGAGGCTTTGACTTCTGGAGCCTTTTTCTTTGGCAGCAGCTGCTGCAAGTGGGCAAGGGAGCTGCGAGAGTGAAGAAGGGGACGGTCCGTCTATGTGAGAAGGAAGCTGCCGAGCCGCAGTGTGTTGTGCTCAGTTTCAAGGCTGCCTGGAGGAGGGGGGGACTTGAAGAACGCCTTCTTTCTGGACGCCTCCTTCTGGCTGTGCTCCAGCTGCATGCACTCTGCAGCACTGAAGGTTTAGGAACCTGCTGCTGGCCAGCTTGTGTCCAGGAGTGCAAGGGCTGCGCCTTCCTTTCTGAAGCAGCCAGAGCATTCTCAGCTGCATCTGCTTGTGAAGCAGCTCTTGGCTGGACATTGGAAATTGGCTCCCCTGAGTACATGAGCCCGGTGTCCCAGCTGCTTCGTTCTTCGCCTTCTGTGCTCTGGACAGAAGTGAAGCCCAGCCATGGCTTGGAGCTTTGCCGCTCTTCAGCGTGAACACTGCATGCAGCCACAGTGTGCTGTGCAGGGATTTTCCTTCAGCTCGACGGACAAGCATTTTCTTGCTGTTTCACCGAGTGCAAACTGTCCGTGTAGCTCTCGCTCAGCGAAATGCGTTTGGAGAGAAGCACTTGCTGGATTAGCCTTTCGCTGGCCAAGACTTTCAACACAGCACCACAATCCGGGCGACGACGAGCGGAAAGGACGAACATCTTTTGGTCCTGGCACGTTCTTCTGGGCGAGACGTCTATCCGCCTCTTCGCTCCCTGCAAGGCTGTAAGCTTGGCGGTGGCACTTGCAAGTGAGAAGGCAGGTGCAGAGAGCACCGCGATCTGCCGGAGCTGTGCAGGCTGGAAAGGAAAGAGGGCTACCACTAGGATGTGCTGCAAATACAGGTTTCCACGCGTCGAGGGTAAGCTCCGCGTAAGGTAAGCTCGTTGACCTCAAACTGTTCTCTGTGCGAGACGTAGCTGAGAATCTTTCCGTTAAGATTCAGGCTACAAGGCAGACAGAATGTGCTGCTACCTAGCGCTGAGAGAGAAAGTGCAGAGGAGCCCAGGCGTGTTTCGGCAGAGGCAGCAGCCTGGAGCATTTCTCTGCCGGCACCGTGCTCTCTGGGCGAGAAGTAGACACCGGTTCCACTCCGGCACAATGAAGGCGCAGAGCACGGAGCTGGCATGCGCATCGCACAGGCTGCAAGAGGAAGCGTGGCTGCCTCTCGCTTGTGTGTGGATTCACGTTAGCACTTGAAAACAGAAAGTTCAAGCTGCGGCTACTTGTGCTGCTACCTATTTCTGTTCCAGCTTTCCCTGGAAAGAATTGTGCCCAGCTTGATGCTTGGAGATGCAGAGATGACAGTGGCAGATGCAGCGGAGAATGGAAATACAAAGTGCAGCGGAGAGTTTCTGGTGCTTTTACATGAGGCAAGAGGAAAGTGCAGCCCAGCAGAGGCTTTGACTTCTGGAGCCTTTTTCTTTGGCAGCAGCTGCTGCAAGTGGGCAAGGGAGCTGCGAGAGTGAACAAGGGGACGGTCCGTCTATGTGAGAAGGAAGCTGCCGAGCCGCAGTGTGTTGTGCTCAGTTTCAAGGCTGCCTGGAGGAGGGGGGGACTTGAAGAACGCCTTCTTTCTGGACGCCTCCTTCTGGCTGTGCTCCAGCTGCATGCACTCTGCAGCACTGAAGGTTTAGGAACCTGCTGCTGGCCAGCTTGTGTCCAGGAGTGCAAGGGCTGCGCCTTCCTTTCTGAAGCAGCCAGAGCATTCTCAGCTGCATCTGCTTGTGAAGCAGCTCTTGGCTGGACATTGGAAATTGGCTCCCCTGAGTACATGAGCCCGGTGTCCAGCTGCTTCGTTCTTCGCCTTCTGTGCTCTGGACAGAAGTGAAGCCCAGCCATGGCTTGGAGCTTTGCCGCTCTTCAGCGTCAACACTGCATGCAGCCACAGTGTGCTGTGCAGGGATTTTCCTTCAGCTCGACGGACAAGCATTTTCTTGCTGTTTCACCGAGTGCAAACTGTCCGTGTAGCTCTCGCTCAGCGAAATGCGTTTGGAGAGAAGCACTTGCTGGATTAGCCTTTCGCTGGCCAAGACTTTCAACACAGCACCACAATCCGGGCGACGACGAGCGGAAAGGACGAACATCTTTTGGTCCTGGCACGTTCTTCTGGGCGAGACGTCTATCCGCCTCTTCGCTCCCTGCAAGGCTGTAAGCTTGGCGGTGGCACTTGCAAGTGAGAAGGCAGGTGCAGAGAGCACCGCGATCTGCCGGAGCTGTGCAGGCTGGAAAGGAAAGAGGGCTACCACTAGGATGTGCTGCAAATACAGGTTTCCACGCGTCGAGGGTAAGCTCCGCGTAAGGTAAGCTCGTTGACCTAAAACTGTTCTCTGTGCGAGACGTAGCTGAGAATCTTTCCGTTAAGATTCAGGCTACAAGGCAGACAGAATGTGCTGCTACCTAGCGCTGAGAGAGAAAGTGCAGAGGAGCCCAGGCGTGTTTCGGCAGAGGCAGCAGCCTGGAGCATTTCTCTGCCGGCACCGTGCTCTCTGGGCGAGAAGTAGACACCGGTTCCACTCCGGCACAATGAAGGCGCAGAGCACGGAGCTGGCATGCGCATCGCACAGGCTGCAAGAGGAAGCGTGGCTGCCTCTCGCTTGTGTGTGGATTCACGTTAGCACTTGAAAACAGAAAGTTCAAGCTGCGGCTACTTGTGCTGCTACCTATTTCTCTTCCAGCTTTCCCTGGAAAGAATTGTGCCCAGCTTGATGCTTGGAGATGCAGAGATGACAGTGGCAGATGCAGCGGAGAATGGAAATACAAAGTGCAGCGGAGAGTTTCTGGTGCTTTTACATGAGGCAAGAGGAAAGTGCAGCCCAGCAGAGGCTTTGACTTCTGGAGCCTTTTTCTTTGGCAGCAGCTGCTGCAAGTGGGCAAGGGAGCTGCGAGAGTGAACAAGGGGACGGTCCGTCTATGTGAGAAGGAAGCTGCCGAGGCGCAGTGTGTTGTGCTCAGTTTCAAGGCTGCCTGGAGGAGGGGGGGACTTGAAGAACGCCTTCTTTCTGGACGCCTCCTTCTGGCTGTGCTGCAGCTGCATGCACTCTGCAGCACTGAAGGTTTAGGAACCTGCTGCTGGCCAGCTTGTGTCCAGGAGTGCAAGGGCTGCGCCTTCCTTTCTGAAGCAGCCAGAGCATTCTCAGCTGCATCTGCTTGTGAAGCAGCTCTTGGCTGGACATTGGAAATTGGCTCCCCTGCGTACATGAGCCCGGTGCCCAGCTGCTTGGTTCTTCGCCTTCTGTGCTCTGGACAGAAGTGAAGCCCAGCCATGGCTTGGAGCTTTGCCGCTCTTCAGCGTGAACACTGCATGCAGCCACAGTGTGCTGTGCAGGGATTTTCCTTCAGCTCGACGGACAAGCATTTTCTTGCTGTTTCACCGAGTGCAAACTGTCCGTGTAGCTCTCGCTCAGCGAAATGCGTTTGGAGAGAAGCACTTGCTGGATTAGCCTTTCGCTGGCCAAGACTTTCAACACAGCACCACAATCCGGGCGACGACGAGCGGAAAGGACGAACATCTTTTGGTCCTGGCACGTTCTTCTGGGCGAGACGTCTATCCGCCTCTTCGCTCCCTGCAAGGCTGTAAGCTTGGCGGTGGCACTTGCAAGTGAGAAGGCAGGTGCAGAGAGCACCGCGATCTGCCGGCGCTGTGCAGGCTGGAAAGGAAAGAGGGCTACCACTAGGATGTGCTGCAAATACAGGTTTCCACGCGTCGAGGGTAAGCTCCGCGTAAGGTAAGCTCGTTGACCTCAAACTGTTCTCTGTGCGAGACGTAGCTGAGAATCTTTCCGTTAAGACTCAGGCTACAAGGCAGACAGAATGTGCTGCTACCTAGCGCTGAGAGAGAAAGTGCAGAGGAGCCCAGGCGTGTTTCGGCAGAGGCAGCAGCCTGGAGCATTTCTCTGCCGGCACCGTGCTCTCTGGGCGAGAAGTAGACACCGGTTCCACTCCGGCACAATGAAGGCGCAGAGCACGGAGCTGGCATGCGCATCGCACAGGCTGCAAGAGGAAGCGTGGCTGCCTCTCGCTTGTGTGTGGATTCACGTTAGCACTTGAAAACAGAAAGTTCAAGCTGCGGCTACTTGTGCTGCTACCTATTTCTCTTCCACCCTTCCCTGGAAAGAACTGTGCCCAGCTTGATGCTTGGAGATGCAGAGATGACAGTGGCAGATGCAGCGGAGAATGGAAATACAGAGTGCAGAGGAGAGTTTCTGGTGCTTTTACATGAGGCAAGAGGAAAGTGCAACCCAGCAGAGGCTTTGACTTCTGGAGCCTTTTTCTTTGGCAGCAGCTGCTGCAAGTGGGCAAGGGAGCTGCGAGAGTGAACAAGGGGACGGTCCGTCTATGTGAGAAGGAAGCTGCCGAGCCGCAGTGTGTTGTGCTCAGTTTCAAGGCTGCCTGGAGGAGTGGGGTACTTGAAGAACGCCTTCTTTCTGGACGCCTCCTTCTGGCTGTGCTCCAGCTGCATGCACTCTGCAGCACTGAAGGTTTAGGAACGTGCTTCTGGCCAGCTTGTGTCCAGGAGTTCAAGGGCTGCGCTTTACTTTCTGAAGCAGCCAGAGCATTCTCAGCTGCATCTGCTTGTGGAGCAGCTCTTGGCTGGACATTGGAAATTGGCTCCCCTGAGTACATGAGCCCGGTGCCCAGCTGCTTGGTTCTTCGCCTTCTGTGCTCTGGACAGAAGTGAAGCCCAGCCATGGCTTGGAGCTTTGCCGCTCTTCAGCGTGAACACTGCATGCAGCCACAGTGTGCTGTGCAGGGATTTTCCTTCAGCTCGACGGACAAGCATTTTCTTGCTGTTTCACCGAGTGCAAACTGTCCGTGTAGCTCTCGCTCAGCGAAATGCGTTTGGAGAGAAGCACTTGCTGGATTAGCCTTTCGCTGGCCAAGACTTTCAACACAGCACCACAATCCGGGCGACGACGAGCGGAAAGGACGAACATCTTTTGGTCCTGGCACGTTCTTCTGGGCGAGACGTCTATCCGCCTCTTCGCTCCCTGCAAGGCTGTAAGCTTGGCGGTGGCACTTGCAAGTGAGAAGGCAGGTGCAGAGAGCACCGCGATCTGCCGGAGCTGTGCAGGCTGGAAAGGAAAGAGGGCTACCACTAGGATGTGCTGCAAATACAGGTTTCCACGCGTCGAGGGTAAGCTCCGCGTAAGGTAAGCTCGTTGACCTAAAACTGTTCTCTGTGCGAGACGTAGCTGAGAATCTTTCCGTTAAGATTCAGGCTACAAGGCAGACAGAATGTGCTGCTACCTAGCGCTGAGAGAGAAAGTGCAGAGGAGCCCAGGCGTGTTTCGGCAGAGGCAGCAGCCTGGAGCATTTCTCTGCCGGCACCGTGCTCTCTGGGCGAGAAGTAGACACCGGTTCCACTCCGGCACAATGAAGGCGCAGAGCACGGAGCTGGCATGCGCATCGCCCAGGCTGCAAGAGGAAGCGTGGCTGCCTCTCGCTTGTGTGTGGATTCACGTTAGCACTTGAAAACAGAAAGTTCAAGCTGCGGCTACTTGTGCTGCTACCTATTTCTCTTCCAGCTTTCCCTGGAAAGAATTGTGCCCAGCTTGATGCTTGGAGATGCAGAGATGACAGTGGCAGATGCAGCGGAGAATGGAAATACAAAGTGCAGCGGAGAGTTTCTGGTGCTTTTACATGAGGCAAGAGGAAAGTGCAGCCCAGCAGAGGCTTTGACTTCTGGAGCCTTTTTCTTTGGCAGCAGCTGCTGCAAGTGGGCAAGGGAGCTGCGAGAGTGAACAAGGGGACGGTCCGTCTATGTGAGAAGGAAGCTGCCGAGCCGCAGTGTGTTGTGCTCAGTTTCAAGGCTGCCTGGAGGAGGGGGGGACTTGAAGAACGCCTTCTTTCTGGACGCCTCCTTCTGGCTGTGCTGCAGCTGCATGCACTCTGCAGCACTGAAGGTTTAGGAACCTGCTGCTGGCCAGCTTGTGTCCAGGAGTGCAAGGGCTGCGCCTTCCTTTCTGAAGCAGCCAGAGCATTCTCAGCTGCATCTGCTTGTGAAGCAGCTCTTGGCTGGACATTGGAAATTGGCTCCCCTGCGTACATGAGCCCGGTGCCCAGCTGCTTGGTTCTTCGCCTTCTGTGCTCTGGACAGAAGTGAAGCCCAGCCATGGCTTGGAGCTTTGCCGCTCTTCAGCGTGAACACTGCATGCAGCCACAGTGTGCTGTGCAGGGATTTTCCTTCAGCTCGACGGACAAGCATTTTCTTGCTGTTTCACCGAGTCCAAACTGTCCGTGTAGCTCTCGCTCAGCGAAATGCGTTTGGAGAGAAGCACTTGCTGGATTAGCCTTTCGCTGGCCAAGACTTTCAACACAGCACCACAATCCGGGCGACGACGAGCGGAAAGGACGAACATCTTTTGGTCCTGGCACGTTCTTCTGGGCGAGACGTCTATCCGCCTCTTCGCTCCCTGCAAGGCTGTAAGCTTGGCGGTGGCACTTGCAAGTGAGAAGGCAGGTGCAGAGAGCACCGCGATCTGCCGGAGCTGTGCAGGCTGGAAAGGAAAGAGGGCTACCACTAGGATGTGCTGCAAATACAGGTTTCCACGCGTCGAGGGTAAGCTCCGCGTAAGGTAAGCTCGTTGACCTAAAACTGTTCTCTGTGCGAGACGTAGCTGAGAATCTTTCCGTTAAGATTCAGGCTACAAGGCAGACAGAATGTGCTGCTACCTAGCGCTGAGAGAGAAAGTGCAGAGGAGCCCAGGCGTGTTTCGGCAGAGGCAGCAGCCTGGAGCATTTCTCTGCCGGCACCGTGCTCTCTGGGCGAGAAGTAGACACCGGTTCCACTCCGGCACAATGAAGGCGCAGAGCACGGAGCTGGCATGCGCATCGCACAGGCTGCAAGAGGAAGCGTGGCTGCCTCTCGCTTGTGTGTGGATTCACGTTAGCACTTGAAAACAGAAAGTTCAAGCTGCGGCTACTTGTGCTGCTACCTATTTCTCTTCCACCCTTCCCTGGAAAGAACTGTGCCCAGCTTGATGCTTGGAGATGCAGAGATGACAGTGGCAGATGCAGCGGAGAATGGAAATACAGAGTGCAGAGGAGAGTTTCTGGTGCTTTTACATGAGGCAAGAGGAAAGTGCAACCCAGCAGAGGCTTTGACTTCTGGAGCCTTTTTCTTTGGCAGCAGCTGCTGCAAGTGGGCAAGGGAGCTGCGAGAGTGAACAAGGGGACGGTCCGTCTATGTGAGAAGGAAGCTGCCGAGCCGCAGTGTGTTGTGCTCAGTTTCAAGGCTGCCTGGAGGAGGGGGGACTTGAAGAACGCCTTCTTTCTGGACGCCTCCTTCTGGCTGTGCTCCAGCTGCATGCACTCTGCAGCACTGAAGGTTTAGGAACGTGCTTCTGGCCAGCTTGTGTCCAGGAGTTCAAGGGCTGCGCTTTACTTTCTGAAGCAGCCAGAGCATTCTCAGCTGCATCTGCTTGTGGAGCAGCTCTTGGCTGGACATTGGAAATTGGCTCCCCTGAGTACATGAGCCCGGTGCCCAGCTGCTTGGTTCTTCGCCTTCTGTGCTCTGGACAGAAGTGAAGCCCAGCCATGGCTTGGAGCTTTGCCGCTCTTCAGCGTGAACACTGCATGCAGCCACAGTGTGCTGTGCAGGGATTTTCCTTCAGCTCGACGGACAAGCATTTTCTTGCTGTTTCACCGAGTGCAAACTGTCCGTGTAGCTCTCGCTCAGCGAAATGCGTTTGGAGAGAAGCACTTGCTGGATTAGCCTTTCGCTGGCCAAGACTTTCAACACAGCACCACAATCCGGGCGACGACGAGCGGAAAGGACGAACATCTTTTGGTCCTGGCACGTTCTTCTGGGCGAGACGTCTATCCGCCTCTTCGCTCCCTGCAAGGCTGTAAGCTTGGCGGTGGCACTTGCAAGTGAGAAGGCAGGTGCAGAGAGCACCGCGATCTGCCGGCGCTGTGCAGGCTGGAAAGGAAAGAGGGCTACCACTAGGATGTGCTGCAAATACAGGTTTCCACGCGTCGAGGGTAAGCTCCGCGTAAGGTAAGCTCGTTGACCTAAAACTGTTCTCTGTGCGAGACGTAGCTGAGAATCTTTCCGTTAAGATTCAGGCTACAAGGCAGACAGAATGTGCTGCTACCTAGCGCTGAGAGAGAAAGTGCAGAGGAGCCCAGGCGTGTTTCGGCAGAGGCAGCAGCCTGGAGCATTTCCCTGCCGGCACCGTGCTCTCTGGGCGAGAAGTAGACACCGGTTCCACTCCGGCACAATGAAGGCGCAGAGCACGGAGCTGGCATGCGCATCGCACAGGCTGCAAGAGGAAGCGTGGCTGCCTCTCGCTTGTGTGTGGATTCACGTTAGCACTTGAAAACAGAAAGTTCAAGCTGCGGCTACGTGTGCTGCTACCTATTTCTCTTCCAGCTTTCCCTGGAAAGAATTGTGCCCAGCTTGATGCTTGGAGATGCAGAGATGACAGTGGCAGATGCAGCGGAGAATGGAAATATAGAGTGCAGAGGAGAGTTTCTGGTGCTTTTACATGAGGCAAGAGGAAAGTGCAGCCCAGCAGAGGCTTTGACTTCTGGAGCCTTTTTCTTTGGCAGCAGCTGCTGCAAGTGGGCAAGGGAGCTGCGAGAGTGAAGAAGGGGACGGTCCGTCTATGTGAGAAGGAAGCTGCCGAGCCGCAGTGTGTTGTGCTCAGTTTCAAGGCTGCCTGGAGGAGGGGGGGACTTGAAGAACGCCTTCTTTCTGGACGCCTCCTTCTGGCTGTGCTGCAGCTGCATGCACTCTGCAGCACTGAAGGTTTAGGAACCTGCTGCTGGCCAGCTTGTGTCCAGGAGTGCAAGGGCTGCGCCTTCCTTTCTGAAGCAGCCAGAGCATTCTCAGCTGCATCTGCTTGTGAAGCAGCTCTTGGCTGGACATTGGAAATTGGCTCCCCTGAGTACATGAGCCCGGTGTCCAGCTGCTTCGTTCTTCGCCTTCTGTGCTCTGGACAGAAGTGAAGCCCAGCCATGGCTTGGAGCTTTGCCGCTCTTCAGCGTGAACACTGCATGCAGCCACAGTGTGCTGTGCAGGGATTTTCCTTCAGCTCGACGGACAAGCATTTTCTTGCTGTTTCACCGAGTGCAAACTGTCCGTGTAGCTCTCGCTCAGCGAAATGCGTTTGGAGAGAAGCACTTGCTGGATTAGCCTTTCGCTGGCCAAGACTTTCAACACAGCACCACAATCCGGGCAAGGAGCAGCAGAAAGGAAGACCATCTTTTGGTCCTGGCACGTTCTTCTGGGCGACACGCCTATCGGCCTCTTCGCTCCCTGCAAGGCTGTAAGCTTGGCGGTGGCACTTGCAAGTGAGAAGGCAGGTGCAGAGAGCACCGCGATCTGCCGGAGCTGTGCAGGCTGGAAAGGAAAGAGGGCTACCACTAGGATGTGCTGCAAATACAGGTTTCCACGCGTCGAGGGTAAGCTCCGCGTAAGGTAAGCTCGTTGACCTCAAACTGTTCTCTGTGCGAGACGTAGCTGAGAATCTTTCCGTTAAGACTCAGGCTACAAGGCAGACAGAATGTGCTGCTACCTAGCGCTGAGAGAGAAAGTGCAGAGGAGCCCAGGCGTGTTTCGGCAGAGGCAGCAGCCTGGAGCATTTCTCTGCCGGCACCGTGCTCTCTGGGCGAGAAGTAGACACCGGTTCCACTCCGGCACAATGAAGGCGCAGAGCACGGAGCTGGCATGCGCATCGCACAGGCTGCAAGAGGAAGCGTGGCTGCCTCTCGCTTGTGTGTGGATTCACGTTAGCACTTGAAAACAGAAAGTTCAAGCTGCGGCTACTTGTGCTGCTACCTATTTCTCTTCCAGCTTTCCCTGGAAAGAATTGTGCCCAGCTTGATGCTTGGAGATGCAGAGATGACAGTGGCAGATGCAGCGGAGAATGGAAATACAAAGTGCAGCGGAGAGTTTCTGGTGCTTTTACATGAGGCAAGAGGAAAGTGCAGCCCAGCAGAGGCTTTGACTTCTGGAGCCTTTTTCTTTGGCAGCAGCTGCTGCAAGTGGGCAAGGGAGCTGCGAGAGTGAACAAGGGGACGGTCCGTCTATGTGAGAAGGAAGCTGCCGAGGCGCAGTGTGTTGTGCTCAGTTTCAAGGCTGCCTGGAGGAGGGGGGGACTTGAAGAACGCCTTCTTTCTGGACGCCTCCTTCTGGCTGTGCTGCAGCTGCATGCACTCTGCAGCACTGAAGGTTTAGGAACCTGCTGCTGGCCAGCTTGTGTCCAGGAGTGCAAGGGCTGCGCCTTCCTTTCTGAAGCAGCCGGAGCATTCTCAGCTGCATCTGCTTGTGAAGCAGCTCTTGGCTGGACATTGGAAATTGGCTCCCCTGAGTACATGAGCCCGGTGTCCAGCTGCTTCGTTCTTCGCCTTCTGTGCTCTGGACAGAAGTGAAGCCCAGCCATGGCTTGGAGCTTTGCCGCTCTTCAGCGTGAACACTGCATGCAGCCACAGTGTGCTGTGCAGGGATTTTCCTTCAGCTCGACGGACAAGCATTTTCTTGCTGTTTCACCGAGTGCAAACTGTCCGTGTAGCTCTCGCTCAGCGAAATGCGTTTGGAGAGAAGCACTTGCTGGATTAGCCTTTCGCTGGCCAAGACTTTCAACACAGCACCACAATCCGGGCAAGGAGCAGCAGAAAGGAAGACCATCTTTTGGTCCTGGCACGTTCTTCTGGGCGAGACGTCTATCCGCCTCTTCGCTCCCTGCAAGGCTGTAAGCTTGGCAGTGGCACTTGCAAGTGAGAAGGCAGGTGCAGAGAGCACCGCGATCTGCCGGCGCTGTGCAGGCTGGAAAGGAAAGAGGGCTACCACTAGGATGTGCTGCAAATACAGGTTTCCACGCGTCGAGGGTAAGCTCCGCGTAAGGTAAGCTCGTTGACCTCAAACTGTTCTCTGTGCGAGACGTAGCTGAGAATCTTTCCGTTAAGACTCAGGCTACAAGGCAGACAGAATGTGCTGCTACCTAGCGCTGAGAGAGAAAGTGCAGAGGAGCCCAGGCGTGTTTCGGCAGAGGCAGCAGCCTGGAGCATTTCTCTGCCGGCACCGTGCTCTCTGGGCGAGAAGTAGACACCGGTTCCACTCCGGCACAATGAAGGCGCAGAGCACGGAGCTGGCATGCGCATCGCCCAGGCTGCAAGAGGAAGCGTGGCTGCCTCTCGCTTGTGTGTGGATTCACGTTAGCACTTGAAAACAGAAAGTTCAAGCTGCGGCTACTTGTGCTGCTACCTATTTCTCTTCCAGCTTTCCCTGGAAAGAATTGTGCCCAGCTTGATGCTTGGAGATGCAGAGATGACAGTGGCAGATGCAGCGGAGAATGGAAATACAAAGTGCAGCGGAGAGTTTCTGGTGCTTTTACATGAGGCAAGAGGAAAGTGCAGCCCAGCAGAGGCTTTGACTTCTGGAGCCTTTTTCTTTGGCAGCAGCTGCTGCAAGTGGGCAAGGGAGCTGCGAGAGTGAACAAGGGGACGGTCCGTCTATGTGAGAAGGAAGCTGCCGAGCCGCAGTGTGTTGTGCTCAGTTTCAAGGCTGCCTGGAGGAGGGGGGGACTTGAAGAACGCCTTCTTTCTGGACGCCTCCTTCTGGCTGTGCTGCAGCTGCATGCACTCTGCAGCACTGAAGGTTTAGGAACGTGCTTCTGGCCAGCTTGTGTCCAGGAGTGCAAGGGCTGCGCCTTCCTTTCTGAAGCAGCCAGAGCATTCTCAGCTGCATCTGCTTGTGAAGCAGCTCTTGGCTGGACATTGGAAATTGGCTCCCCTGAGTACATGAGCCCGGTGTCCAGCTGCTTCGTTCTTCGCCTTCTGTGCTCTGGACAGAAGTGAAGCCCAGCCATAGCTTGGAGCTTTGCCGCTCTTCAGCGTGAACACTGCATGCAGCCACAGTGTGCTGTGCAGGGATTTTCCTTCAGCTCGACGGACAAGCATTTTCTTGCTGTTTCACCGAGTCCAAACTGTCCGTGTAGCTCTCGCTCAGCGAAATGCGTTTGGAGAGAAGCACTTGCTGGATTAGCCTTTCGCTGGCCAAGACTTTCAACACAGCACCACAATCCGGGCGACGACGAGCGGAAAGGACGAACATCTTTTGGTCCTGGCACGTTCTTCTGGGCGAGACGTCTATCCGCCTCTTCGCTCCCTGCAAGGCTGTAAGCTTGGCGGTGGCACTTGCAAGTGAGAAGGCAGGTGCAGAGAGCACCGCGATCTGCCGGAGCTGTGCAGGCTGGAAAGGAAAGAGGGCTACCACTAGGATGTGCTGCAAATACAGGTTTCCACGCGTCGAGGGTAAGCTCCGCGTAAGGTAAGCTCGTTGACCTAAAACTGTTCTCTGTGCGAGACGTAGCTGAGAATCTTTCCGTTAAGATTCAGGCTACAAGGCAGACAGAATGTGCTGCTACCTAGCGCTGAGAGAGAAAGTGCAGAGGAGCCCAGGCGTGTTTCGGCAGAGGCAGCAGCCTGGAGCATTTCTCTGCCGGCACCGTGCTCTCTGGGCGAGAAGTAGACACCGGTTCCACTCCGGCACAATGAAGGCGCAGAGCACGGAGCTGGCATGCGCATCGCACAGGCTGCAAGAGGAAGTGTGGCTGCCTCTCGCTTGTGTGTGGATTCACGTTAGCACTTGAAAACAGAAAGTTCAAGCTGCGGCTACTTGTGCTGCTACCTATTTCTCTTCCAGCTTTCCCTGGAAAGAATTGTGCCCAGCTTGATGCTTGGAGATGCAGAGATGACAGTGGCAGATGCAGCGGAGAATGGAAATACAAAGTGCAGCGGAGAGTTTCTGGTGCTTTTACATGAGGCAAGGGGAAAGTGCAGCCCAGCAGAGGCTTTGACTTCTGGAGCCTTTTTCTTTGGCAGCAGCTGCTGCAAGTGGGCAAGGGAGCTGCGAGAGTGAACAAGGGGACGGTCCGTCTATGTGAGAAGGAAGCTGCCGAGCCGCAGTGTGTTGTGCTCAGTTTCAAGGCTGCCTGGAGGAGGGGGGGACTTGAAGAACGCCTTCTTTCTGGACGCCTCCTTCTGGCTGTGCTGCAGCTGCATGCACTCTGCAGCACTGAAGGTTTAGGAACCTGCTGCTGGCGTGGTTGTGTCCAGGAGTGCAAGGGCTGCGCCTTCCTTTCTGAAGCAGCCAGAGCATTCTCAGCTGCATCTGCTTGTGAAGCAGCTCTTGGCTGGACATTGGAAATTGGCTCCCCTGAGTACATGAGCCCGGTGTCCAGCTGCTTGGTTCTTCGCCTTCTGTGCTCTGGACAGAAGTGAAGCCCAGCCATGGCTTGGAGCTTTGCCGCTCTTCAGCGTGAACACTGCATGCAGCCACAGTGTGCTGTGCAGGGATTTTCCTTCAGCTCGACGGACAAGCATTTTCTTGCTGTTTCACCGAGTGCAAACTGTCCGTGTAGCTCTCGCTCAGCGAAATGCGTTTGGAGAGAAGCACTTGCTGGATTAGCCTTTCGCTGGCCAAGACTTTCAACACAGCACCACAATCCGGGCGACGACGAGCGGAAAGGACGAACATCTTTTGGTCCTGGCACGTTCTTCTGGGCGAGACGTCTATCCGCCTCTTCGCTCCCTGCAAGGCTGTAAGCTTGGCGGTGGCACTTGCAAGTGAGAAGGCAGGTGCAGAGAGCACCGCGATCTGCCGGCGCTGTGCAGGCTGGAAAGGAAAGAGGGCTACCACTAGGATGTGCTGCAAATACAGGTTTCCACGCGTCGAGGGTAAGCTCCGCGTAAGGTAAGCTCGTTGACCTAAAACTGTTCTCTGTGCGAGACGTAGCTGAGAATCTTTCCGTTAAGATTCAGGCTACAAGGCAGACAGAATGTGCTGCTACCTAGCGCTGAGAGAGAAAGTGCAGAGGAGCCCAGGCGTGTTTCGGCAGAGGCAGCAGCCTGGAGCATTTCTCTGCCGGCACCGTGCTCTCTGGGCGAGAAGTAGACACCGGTTCCACTCCGGCACAATGAAGGCGCAGAGCACGGAGCTGGCATGCGCATCGCCCAGGCTGCAAGAGGAAGCGTGGCTGCCTCTCGCTTGTGTGTGGATTCACGTTAGCACTTGAAAACAGAAAGTTCAAGCTGCGGCTACTTGTGCTGCTACCTATTTCTCTTCCAGCTTTCCCTGGAAAGAATTGTGCCCAGCTTGATGCTTGGAGATGCAGAGATGACAGTGGCAGATGCAGCGGAGAATGGAAATACAAAGTGCAGCGGAGAGTTTCTGGTGCTTTTACATGAGGCAAGGGGAAAGTGCAGCCCAGCAGAGGCTTTGACTTCTGGAGCCTTTTTCTTTGGCAGCAGCTGCTGCAAGTGGGCAAGGGAGCTGCGAGAGTGAACAAGGGGACGGTCCGTCTATGTGAGAAGGAAGCTGCCGAGCCGCAGTGTGTTGTGCTCAGTTTCAAGGCTGCCTGGAGGAGGGGGGGACTTGAAGAACGCCTTCTTTCTGGACGCCTCCTTCTGGCTGTGCTGCAGCTGCATGCACTCTGCAGCACTGAAGGTTTAGGAACCTGCTGCTGGCCAGCTTGTGTCCAGGAGTGCAAGGGCTGCGCCTTCCTTTCTGAAGCAGCCAGAGCATTCTCAGCTGCATCTGCTTGTGAAGCAGCTCTTGGCTGGACATTGGAAATTGGCTCCCCTGAGTACATGAGCCCGGTGTCCAGCTGCTTGGTTCTTCGCCTTCTGTGCTCTGGACAGAAGTGAAGCCCAGCCATGGCTTGGAGCTTTGCCGCTCTTCAGCGTGAACACTGCATGCAGCCACAGTGTGCTGTGCAGGGATTTTCCTTCAGCTCGACGGACAAGCATTTTCTTGCTGTTTCACCGAGTGCAAACTGTCCGTGTAGCTCTCGCTCAGCGAAATGCGTTTGGAGAGAAGCACTTGCTGGATTAGCCTTTCGCTGGCCAAGACTTTCAACACAGCACCACAATCCGGGCGACGACGAGCGGAAAGGACGAACATCTTTTGGTCCTGGCACGTTCTTCTGGGCGAGACGTCTATCCGCCTCTTCGCTCCCTGCAAGGCTGTAAGCTTGGCGGTGGCACTTGCAAGTGAGAAGGCAGGTGCAGAGAGCACCGCGATCTGCCGGCGCTGTGCAGGCTGGAAAGGAAAGAGGGCTACCACTAGGATGTGCTGCAAATACAGGTTTCCACGCGTCGAGGGTAAGCTCCGCGTAAGGTAAGCTCGTTGACCTAAAACTGTTCTCTGTGCGAGACGTAGCTGAGAATCTTTCCGTTAAGATTCAGGCTACAAGGCAGACAGAATGTGCTGCTACCTAGCGCTGAGAGAGAAAGTGCAGAGGAGCCCAGGCGTGTTTCGGCAGAGGCAGCAGCCTGGAGCATTTCTCTGCCGGCACCGTGCTCTCTGGGCGAGAAGTAGACACCGGTTCCACTCCGGCACAATGAAGGCGCAGAGCACGGAGCTGGCATGCGCATCGCCCAGGCTGCAAGAGGAAGCGTGGCTGCCTCTCGCTTGTGTGTGGATTCACGTTAGCACTTGAAAACAGAAAGTTCAAGCTGCGGCTACTTGTGCTGCTACCTATTTCTCTTCCAGCTTTCCCTGGAAAGAATTGTGCCCAGCTTGATGCTTGGAGATGCAGAGATGACAGTGGCAGATGCAGCGGAGAGTTTCTGGTGCTTTTACATGAGGCAAGAGGAAAGTGCAGCCCAGCAGAGGCTTTGACTTCTGGAGCCTTTTTCTTTGGCAGCAGCTGCTGCAAGTGGGCAAGGGAGCTGCGAGAGTGAACAAGGGGACGGTCCGTCTATGTGAGAAGGAAGCTGCCGAGCCGCAGTGTGTTGTGCTCAGTTTCAAGGCTGCCTGGAGGAGGGGGGGACTTGAAGAACGCCTTCTTTCTGGACGCCTCCTTCTGGCTGTGCTGCAGCTGCATGCACTCTGCAGCACTGAAGGTTTAGGAACCTGCTGCTGGCGTGGTTGTGTCCAGGAGTGCAAGGGCTGCGCCTTCCTTTCTGAAGCAGCCAGAGCATTCTCAGCTGCATCTGCTTGTGAAGCAGCTCTTGGCTGGACATTGGAAATTGGCTCCCCTGAGTACATGAGCCCGGTGTCCAGCTGCTTCGTTCTTCGCCTTCTGTGCTCTGGACAGAAGTGAAGCCCAGCCATGGCTTGGAGCTTTGCCGCTCTTCAGCGTCAACACTGCATGCAGCCACAGTGTGCTGTGCAGGGATTTTCCTTCAGCTCGACGGACAAGCATTTTCTTGCTGTTTCACCGAGTGCAAACTGTCCGTGTAGCTCTCGCTCAGCGAAATGCGTTTGGAGAGAAGCACTTGCTGGATTAGCCTTTCGCTGGCCAAGACTTTCAACACAGCACCACAATCCGGGCGACGACGAGCGGAAAGGACGAACATCTTTTGGTCCTGGCACGTTCTTCTGGGCGAGACGTCTATCCGCCTCTTCGCTCCCTGCAAGGCTGTAAGCTTGGCGGTGGCACTTGCAAGTGAGAAGGCAGGTGCAGAGAGCACCGCGATCTGCCGGCGCTGTGCAGGCTGGAAAGGAAAGAGGGCTACCACTAGGATGTGCTGCAAATACAGGTTTCCACGCGTCGAGGGTAAGCTCCGCGTAAGGTAAGCTCGTTGACCTCAAACTGTTCTCTGTGCGAGACGTAGCTGAGAATCTTTCCGTTAAGATTCAGGCTACAAGGCAGACAGAATGTGCTGCTACCTAGCGCTGAGAGAGAAAGTGCAGAGGAGCCCAGGCGTGTTTCGGCAGAGGCAGCAGCCTGGAGCATTTCTCTGCCGGCACCGTGCTCTCTGGGCGAGAAGTAGACACCGGTTCCACTCCGGCACAATGAAGGCGCAGAGCACGGAGCTGGCATGCGCATCGCACAGGCTGCAAGAGGAAGCGTGGCTGCCTCTCGCTTGTGTGTGGATTCACGTTAGCACTTGAAAACAGAAAGTTCAAGCTGCGGCTACGTGTGCTGCTACCTATTTCTCTTCCAGCTTTCCCTGGAAAGAGTTGTGCCCAGCTTGATGCTTGGAGATGCAGAGATGACAGTGGCAGATGCAGCGGAGAATGGAAATACAGAGTGCAGAGGAGAGTTTCTGGTGCTTTTACATGAGGCAAGAGGAAAGTGCAGCCCAGCAGAGGCTTTGACTTCTGGAGCCTTTTTCTTTGGCAGCAGCTGCTGCAAGTGGGCAAGGGAGCTGCGAGAGTGAACAAGGGGACGGTCCGTCTATGTGAGAAGGAAGCTGCCGAGCCGCAGTGTGTTGTGCTCAGTTTCAAGGCTGCCTGGAGGAGGGGGGGACTTGAAGAACGCCTTCTTTCTGGACGCCTCCTTCTGGCTGTGCTCCAGCTGCATGCACTCTGCAGCACTGAAGGTTTAGGAACCTGCTGCTGGCCAGCTTGTGTCCAGGAGTGCAAGGGCTGCGCCTTCCTTTCTGAAGCAGCCAGAGCATTCTCAGCTGCATCTGCTTGTGAAGCAGCTCTTGGCTGGACATTGGAAATTGGCTCCCCTGAGTACATGAGCCCGGTGTCCAGCTGCTTCGTTCTTCGCCTTCTGTGCTCTGGACAGAAGTGAAGCCCAGCCATGGCTTGGAGCTTTGCCGCTCTTCAGCGTGAACACTGCATGCAGCCACAGTGTGCTGTGCAGGGATTTTCCTTCAGCTCGACGGACAAGCATTTTCTTGCTGTTTCACCGAGTCCAAACTGTCCGTGTAGCTCTCGCTCAGCGAAATGCGTTTGGAGAGAAGCACTTGCTGGATTAGCCTTTCGCTGGCCAAGACTTTCAACACAGCACCACAATCCGGGCGACGACGAGCGGAAAGGACGAACATCTTTTGGTCCTGGCACGTTCTTCTGGGCGAGACGTCTATCCGCCTCTTCGCTCCCTGCAAGGCTGTAAGCTTGGCGGTGGCACTTGCAAGTGAGAAGGCAGGTGCAGAGAGCACCGCGATCTGCCGGCGCTGTGCAGGCTGGAAAGGAAAGAGGGCTACCACTAGGATGTGCTGCAAATACAGGTTTCCACGCGTCGAGGGTAAGCTCCGCGTAAGGTAAGCTCGTTGACCTAAAACTGTTCTCTGTGCGAGACGTAGCTGAGAATCTTTCCGTTAAGATTCAGGCTACAAGGCAGACAGAATGTGCTGCTACCTAGCGCTGAGAGAGAAAGTGCAGAGGAGCCCAGGCGTGTTTCGGCAGAGGCAGCAGCCTGGAGCATTTCCCTGCCGGCACCGTGCTCTCTGGGCGAGAAGTAGACACCGGTTCCACTCCGGCACAATGAAGGCGCAGAGCACGGAGCTGGCATGCGCATCGCACAGGCTGCAAGAGGAAGCGTGGCTGCCTCTCGCTTGTGTGTGGATTCACGTTAGCACTTGAAAACAGAAAGTTCAAGCTGCGGCTACGTGTGCTGCTACCTATTTCTCTTCCAGCTTTCCCTGGAAAGAATTGTGCCCAGCTTGATGCTTGGAGATGCAGAGATGACAGTGGCAGATGCAGCGGAGAATGGAAATATAGAGTGCAGAGGAGAGTTACTGGTGCTTTTACATGAGGCAAGAGGAAAGTGCAGCCCAGCAGAGGCTTTGACTTCTGGAGCCTTTTTCTTTGGCAGCAGCTGCTGCAAGTGGGCAAGGGAGCTGCGAGAGTGAAGAAGGGGACGGTCCGTCTATGTGAGAAGGAAGCTGCCGAGCCGCAGTGTGTTGTGCTCAGTTTCAAGGCTGCCTGGAGGAGGGGGGGACTTGAAGAACGCCTTCTTTCTGGACGCCTCCTTCTGGCTGTGCTGCAGCTGCATGCACTCTGCAGCACTGAAGGTTTAGGAACCTGCTGCTGGCCAGCTTGTGTCCAGGAGTGCAAGGGCTGCGCCTTCCTTTCTGAAGCAGCCAGAGCATTCTCAGCTGCATCTGCTTGTGAAGCAGCTCTTGGCTGGACATTGGAAATTGGCTCCCCTGAGTACATGAGCCCGGTGTCCAGCTGCTTCGTTCTTCGCCTTCTGTGCTCTGGACAGAAGTGAAGCCCAGCCATGGCTTGGAGCTTTGCCGCTCTTCAGCGTCAACACTGCATGCAGCCACAGTGTGCTGTGCAGGGATTTTCCTTCAGCTCGACGGACAAGCATTTTCTTGCTGTTTCACCGAGTGCAAACTGTCCGTGTAGCTCTCGCTCAGCGAAATGCGTTTGGAGAGAAGCACTTGCTGGATTAGCCTTTCGCTGGCCAAGACTTTCAACACAGCACCACAATCCGGGCGACGACGAGCGGAAAGGACGAACATCTTTTGGTCCTGGCACGTTCTTCTGGGCGAGACGTCTATCCGCCTCTTCGCTCCCTGCAAGGCTGTAAGCTTGGCGATGGCACTTGCAAGTGAGAAGGCAGGTGCAGAGAGCACCGCGATCTGCCGGCGCTGTGCAGGCTGGAAAGGAAAGAGGGCTACCACTAGGATGTGCTGCAAATACAGGTTTCCACGCGTCGAGGGTAAGCTCCGCGTAAGGTAAGCTCGTTGACCTCAAACTGTTCTCTGTGCGAGACGTAGCTGAGAATCTTTCCGTTAAGACTCAGGCTACAAGGCAGACAGAATGTGCTGCTACCTAGCGCTGAGAGAGAAAGTGCAGAGGAGCCCAGGCGTGTTTCGGCAGAGGCAGCAGCCTGGAGCATTTCTCTGCCGGCACCGTGCTCTCTGGGCAAGAAGTAGACACCGGTTCCACTCCGGCACAATGAAGGCGCAGAGCACGGAGCTGGCATGCGCATCGCACAGGCTGCAAGAGGAAGCGTGGCTGCCTCTCGCTTGTGTGTGGATTCACGTTAGCACTTGAAAACAGAAAGTTCAAGCTGCGGCTACTTGTGCTGCTACCTATTTCTCTTCCAGCTTTCCCTGGAAAGAGTTGTGCCCAGCTTGATGCTTGGAGATGCAGAGATGACAGTGGCAGATGCAGCGGAGAATGGAAATACAGAGTGCAGAGGAGAGTTTCTGGTGCTTTTACATGAGGCAAGGGGAAAGTGCAGCCCAGCAGAGGCTTTGACTTCTGGAGCCTTTTTCTTTGGCAGCAGCTGCTGCAAGTGGGCAAGGGAGCTGCGAGAGTGAACAAGGGGACGGTCCGTCTATGTGAGAAGGAAGCTGCCGGGGCGCAGTGTGTTGTGCTCAGTTTCAAGGCTGCCTGGAGGAGGGGGGGACTTGAAGAACGCCTTCTTTCTGGACGCCTCCTTCTGGCTGTGCTGCAGCTGCATGCACTCTGCAGCACTGAAGGTTTAGGAACCTGCTGCTGGCCAGCTTGTGTCCAGGAGTGCAAGGGCTGCGCCTTCCTTTCTGAAGCAGCCAGAGCATTCTCAGCTGCATCTGCTTGTGAAGCAGCTCTTGGCTGGACATTGGAAATTGGCTCCCCTGCGTACATGAGCCCGGTGTCCAGCTGCTTCGTTCTTCGCCTTCTGTGCTCTGGACAGAAGTGAAGCCCAGCCATGGCTTGGAGCTTTGCCGCTCTTCAGCGTGAACACTGCATGCAGCCACAGTGTGCTGTGCAGGGATTTTCCTTCAGCTCGACGGACAAGCATTTTCTTGCTGTTTCACCGAGTCCAAACTGTCCGTGTAGCTCTCGCTCAGCGAAATGCGTTTGGAGAGAAGCACTTGCTGGATTAGCCTTTCGCTGGCCAAGACTTTCAACACAGCACCACAATCCGGGCGACGACGAGCGGAAAGGACGAACATCTTTTGGTCCTGGCACGTTCTTCTGGGCGAGACGTCTATCCGCCTCTTCGCTCCCTGCAAGGCTGTAAGCTTGGCAGTGGCACTTGCAAGTGAGAAGGCAGGTGCAGAGAGCACCGCGATCTGCCGGCGCTGTGCAGGCTGGAAAGGAAAGAGGGCTACCACTAGGATGTGCTGCAAATACAGGTTTCCACGCGTCGAGGGTAAGCTCCGCGTAAGGTAAGCTCGTTGACCTCAAACTGTTCTCTGTGCGAGACGTAGCTGAGAATCTTTCCGTTAAGATTCAGGCTACAAGGCAGACAGAATGTGCTGCTACCTAGCGCTGAGAGAGAAAGTGCAGAGGAGCCCAGGCGTGTTTCGGCAGAGGCAGCAGCCTGGAGCATTTCTCTGCCGGCACCGTGCTCTCTGGGCGAGAAGTAGACACCGGTTCCACTCCGGCACAATGAAGGCGCAGAGCACGGAGCTGGCATGCGCATCGCCCAGGCTGCAAGAGGAAGCGTGGCTGCCTCTCGCTTGTGTGTGGATTCACGTTAGCACTTGAAAACAGAAAGTTCAAGCTGCGGCTACTTGTGCTGCTACCTATTTCTCTTCCAGCTTTCCCTGGAAAGAATTGTGCCCAGCTTGATGCTTGGAGATGCAGAGATGACAGTGGCAGATGCAGCGGAGAATGGAAATACAAAGTGCAGCGGAGAGTTTCTGGTGCTTTTACATGAGGCAAGAGGAAAGTGCAGCCCAGCAGAGGCTTTGACTTCTGGAGCCTTTTTCTTTGGCAGCAGCTGCTGCAAGTGGGCAAGGGAGCTGCGAGAGTGAAGAAGGGGACGGTCCGTCTATGTGAGAAGGAAGCTGCCGAGCCGCAGTGTGTTGTGCTCAGTTTCAAGGCTGCCTGGAGGAGGGGGGGACTTGAAGAACGCCTTCTTTCTGGACGCCTCCTTCTGGCTGTGCTGCAGCTGCATGCACTCTGCAGCACTGAAGGTTTAGGAACCTGCTGCTGGCCAGCTTGTGTCCAGGAGTGCAAGGGCTGCGCCTTCCTTTCTGAAGCAGCCAGAGCATTCTCAGCTGCATCTGCTTGTGAAGCAGCTCTTGGCTGGACATTGGAAATTGGCTCCCCTGAGTACATGAGCCCGGTGTCCAGCTGCTTCGTTCTTCGCCTTCTGTGCTCTGGACAGAAGTGAAGCCCAGCCATAGCTTGGAGCTTTGCCGCTCTTCAGCGTGAACACTGCATGCAGCCACAGTGTGCTGTGCAGGGATTTTCCTTCAGCTCGACGGACAAGCATTTTCTTGCTGTTTCACCGAGTGCAAACTGTCCGTGTAGCTCTCGCTCAGCGAAATGCGTTTGGAGAGAAGCACTTGCTGGATTAGCCTTTCGCTGGCCAAGACTTTCAACACAGCACCACAATCCGGGCGACGACGAGCGGAAAGGACGAACATCTTTTGGTCCTGGCACGTTCTTCTGGGCGAGACGTCTATCCGCCTCTTCGCTCCCTGCAAGGCTGTAAGCTTGGCGGTGGCACTTGCAAGTGAGAAGGCAGGTGCAGAGAGCACCGCGATCTGCCGGCGCTGTGCAGGCTGGAAAGGAAAGAGGGCTACCACTAGGATGTGCTGCAAATACAGGTTTCCACGCGTCGAGGGTAAGCTCCGCGTAAGGTAAGCTCGTTGACCTCAAACTGTTCTCTGTGCGAGACGTAGCTGAGAATCTTTCCGTTAAGATTCAGGCTACAAGGCAGACAGAATGTGCTGCTACCTAGCGCTGAGAGAGAAAGTGCAGAGGAGCCCAGGCGTGTTTCGGCAGAGGCAGCAGCCTGGAGCATTTCTCTGCCGGCACCGTGCTCTCTGGGCGAGAAGTAGACACCGGTTCCACTCCGGCACAATGAAGGCGCAGAGCACGGAGCTGGCATGCGCATCGCACAGGCTGCAAGAGGAAGCGTGGCTGCCTCTCGCTTGTGTGTGGATTCACGTTAGCACTTGAAAACAGAAAGTTCAAGCTGCGGCTACGTGTGCTGCTACCTATTTCTCTTCCAGCTTTCCCTGGAAAGAGTTGTGCCCAGCTTGATGCTTGGAGATGCAGAGATGACAGTGGCAGATGCAGCGGAGAATGGAAATACAGAGTGCAGAGGAGAGTTTCTGGTGCTTTTACATGAGGCAAGAGGAAAGTGCAGCCCAGCAGAGGCTTTGACTTCTGGAGCCTTTTTCTTTGGCAGCAGCTGCTGCAAGTGGGCAAGGGAGCTGCGAGAGTGAACAAGGGGACGGTCCGTCTATGTGAGAAGGAAGCTGCCGAGGCGCAGTGTGTTGTGCTCAGTTTCAAGGCTGCCTGGAGGAGGGGGGGACTTGAAGAACGCCTTCTTTCTGGACGCCTCCTTCTGGCTGTGCTGCAGCTGCATGCACTCTGCAGCACTGAAGGTTTAGGAACCTGCTGCTGGCCAGCTTGTGTCCAGGAGTGCAAGGGCTGCGCCTTCCTTTCTGAAGCAGCCAGAGCATTCTCAGCTGCATCTGCTTGTGAAGCAGCTCTTGGCTGGACATTGGAAATTGGCTCCCCTGAGTACATGAGCCCGGTGTCCAGCTGCTTCGTTCTTCGCCTTCTGTGCTCTGGACAGAAGTGAAGCCCAGCCATGGCTTGGAGCTTTGCCGCTCTTCAGCGTCAACACTGCATGCAGCCACAGTGTGCTGTGCAGGGATTTTCCTTCAGCTCGACGGACAAGCATTTTCTTGCTGTTTCACCGAGTGCAAACTGTCCGTGTAGCTCTCGCTCAGCGAAATGCGTTTGGAGAGAAGCACTTGCTGGATTAGCCTTTCGCTGGCCAAGACTTTCAACACAGCACCACAATCCGGGCGACGACGAGCGGAAAGGACGAACATCTTTTGGTCCTGGCACGTTCTTCTGGGCGAGACGTCTATCCGCCTCTTCGCTCCCTGCAAGGCTGTAAGCTTGGCGGTGGCACTTGCAAGTGAGAAGGCAGGTGCAGAGAGCACCGCGATCTGCCGGCGCTGTGCAGGCTGGAAAGGAAAGAGGGCTACCACTAGGATGTGCTGCAAATACAGGTTTCCACGCGTCGAGGGTAAGCTCCGCGTAAGGTAAGCTCGTTGACCTAAAACTGTTCTCTGTGCGAGACGTAGCTGAGAATCTTTCCGTTAAGATTCAGGCTACAAGGCAGACAGAATGTGCTGCTACCTAGCGCTGAGAGAGAAAGTGCAGAGGAGCCCAGGCGTGTTTCGGCAGAGGCAGCAGCCTGGAGCATTTCTCTGCCGGCACCGTGCTCTCTGGGCGAGAAGTAGACACCGGTTCCACTCCGGCACAATGAAGGCGCAGAGCACGGAGCTGGCATGCGCATCGCACAGGCTGCAAGAGGAAGCGTGGCTGCCTCTCGCTTGTGTGTGGATTCACGTTAGCACTTGAAAACAGAAAGTTCAAGCTGCGGCTACGTGTGCTGCTACCTATTTCTCTTCCAGCTTTCCCTGGAAAGAATTGTGCCCAGCTTGATGCTTGGAGATGCAGAGATGACAGTGGCAGATGCAGCGGAGAATGGAAATATAGAGTGCAGAGGAGAGTTACTGGTGCTTTTACATGAGGCAAGAGGAAAGTGCAGCCCAGCAGAGGCTTTGACTTCTGGAGCCTTTTTCTTTGGCAGCAGCTGCTGCAAGTGGGCAAGGGAGCTGCGAGAGTGAACAAGGGGACGGTCCGTCTATGTGAGAAGGAAGCTGCCGAGCCGCAGTGTGTTGTGCTCAGTTTCAAGGCTGCCTGGAGGAGGGGGGGACTTGAAGAACGCCTTCTTTCTGGACGCCTCCTTCTGGCTGTGCTGCAGCTGCATGCACTCTGCAGCACTGAAGGTTTAGGAACCTGCTGCTGGCCAGCTTGTGTCCAGGAGTGCAAGGGCTGCGCCTTCCTTTCTGAAGCAGCCAGAGCATTCTCAGCTGCATCTGCTTGTGAAGCAGCTCTTGGCTGGACATTGGAAATTGGCTCCCCTGAGTACATGAGCCCGGTGTCCAGCTGCTTGGTTCTTCGCCTTCTGTGCTCTGGACAGAAGTGAAGCCCAGCCATGGCTTGGAGCTTTGCCGCTCTTCAGCGTCAACACTGCATGCAGCCACAGTGTGCTGTGCAGGGATTTTCCTTCAGCTCGACGGACAAGCATTTTCTTGCTGTTTCACCGAGTGCAAACTGTCCGTGTAGCTCTCGCTCAGCGAAATGCGTTTGGAGAGAAGCACTTGCTGGATTAGCCTTTCGCTGGCCAAGACTTTCAACACAGCACCACAATCCGGGCGACGACGAGCGGAAAGGACGAACATCTTTTGGTCCTGGCACGTTCTTCTGGGCGAGACGTCTATCCGCCTCTTCGCTCCCTGCAAGGCTGTAAGCTTGGCGGTGGCACTTGCAAGTGAGAAGGCAGGTGCAGAGAGCACCGCGATCTGCCGGCGCTGTGCAGGCTGGAAAGGAAAGAGGGCTACCACTAGGATGTGCTGCAAATACAGGTTTCCACGCGTCGAGGGTAAGCTCCGCGTAAGGTAAGCTCGTTGACCTCAAACTGTTCTCTGTGCGAGACGTAGCTGAGAATCTTTCCGTTAAGACTCAGGCTACAAGGCAGACAGAATGTGCTGCTACCTAGCGCTGAGAGAGAAAGTGCAGAGGAGCCCAGGCGTGTTTCGGCAGAGGCAGCAGCCTGGAGCATTTCTCTGCCGGCACCGTGCTCTCTGGGCAAGAAGTAGACACCGGTTCCACTCCGGCACAATGAAGGCGCAGAGCACGGAGCTGGCATGCGCATCGCACAGGCTGCAAGAGGAAGTGTGGCTGCCTCTCGCTTGTGTGTGGATTCACGTTAGCACTTGAAAACAGAAAGTTCAAGCTGCGGCTACTTGTGCTGCTACCTATTTCTCTTCCAGCTTTCCCTGGAAAGAGTTGTGCCCAGCTTGATGCTTGGAGATGCAGAGATGACAGTGGCAGATGCAGCGGAGAATGGAAATACAGAGTGCAGAGGAGAGTTTCTGGTGCTTTTACATGAGGCAAGGGGAAAGTGCAGCCCAGCAGAGGCTTTGACTTCTGGAGCCTTTTTCTTTGGCAGCAGCTGCTGCAAGTGGGCAAGGGAGCTGCGAGAGTGAACAAGGGGACGGTCCGTCTATGTGAGAAGGAAGCTGCCGGGGCGCAGTGTGTTGTGCTCAGTTTCAAGGCTGCCTGGAGGAGGGGGGGACTTGAAGAACGCCTTCTTTCTGGACGCCTCCTTCTGGCTGTGCTGCAGCTGCATGCACTCTGCAGCACTGAAGGTTTAGGAACCTGCTGCTGGCCAGCTTGTGTCCAGGAGTGCAAGGGCTGCGCCTTCCTTTCTGAAGCAGCCAGAGCATTCTCAGCTGCATCTGCTTGTGAAGCAGCTCTTGGCTGGACATTGGAAATTGGCTCCCCTGAGTACATGAGCCCGGTGTCCAGCTGCTTCGTTCTTCGCCTTCTGTGCTCTGGACAGAAGTGAAGCCCAGCCATGGCTTGGAGCTTTGCCGCTCTTCAGCGTGAACACTGCATGCAGCCACAGTGTGCTGTGCAGGGATTTTCCTTCAGCTCGACGGACAAGCATTTTCTTGCTGTTTCACCGAGTCCAAACTGTCCGTGTAGCTCTCGCTCAGCGAAATGCGTTTGGAGAGAAGCACTTGCTGGATTAGCCTTTCGCTGGCCAAGACTTTCAACACAGCACCACAATCCGGGCGACGACGAGCGGAAAGGACGAACATCTTTTGGTCCTGGCACGTTCTTCTGGGCGAGACGTCTATCCGCCTCTTCGCTCCCTGCAAGGCTGTAGGCTTGGCAGTGGCACTTGCAAGTGAGAAGGCAGGTGCAGAGAGCACCGCGATCTGCCGGCGCTGTGCAGGCTGGAAAGGAAAGAGGGCTACCACTAGGATGTGCTGCAAATACAGGTTTCCACGCGTCGAGGGTAAGCTCCGCGTAAGGTAAGCTCGTTGACCTCAAACTGTTCTCTGTGCGAGACGTAGCTGAGAATCTTTCCGTTAAGATTCAGGCTACAAGGCAGACAGAATGTGCTGCTACCTAGCGCTGAGAGAGAAAGTGCAGAGGAGCCCAGGCGTGTTTCGGCAGAGGCAGCAGCCTGGAGCATTTCTCTGCCGGCACCGTGCTCTCTGGGCGAGAAGTAGACACCGGTTCCACTCCGGCACAATGAAGGCGCAGAGCACGGAGCTGGCATGCGCATCGCCCAGGCTGCAAGAGGAAGCGTGGCTGCCTCTCGCTTGTGTGTGGATTCACGTTAGCACTTGAAAACAGAAAGTTCAAGCTGCGGCTACTTGTGCTGCTACCTATTTCTCTTCCAGCTTTCCCTGGAAAGAATTGTGCCCAGCTTGATGCTTGGAGATGCAGAGATGACAGTGGCAGATGCAGCGGAGAATGGAAATACAAAGTGCAGCGGAGAGTTTCTGGTGCTTTTACATGAGGCAAGAGGAAAGTGCAGCCCAGCAGAGGCTTTGACTTCTGGAGCCTTTTTCTTTGGCAGCAGCTGCTGCAAGTGGGCAAGGGAGCTGCGAGAGTGAACAAGGGGACGGTCCGTCTATGTGAGAAGGAAGCTGCCGAGCCGCAGTGTGTTGTGCTCAGTTTCAAGGCTGCCTGGAGGAGGGGGGGACTTGAAGAACGCCTTCTTTCTGGACGCCTCCTTCTGGCTGTGCTGCAGCTGCATGCACTCTGCAGCACTGAAGGTTTAGGAACCTGCTGCTGGCCAGCTTGTGTCCAGGAGTGCAAGGGCTGCGCCTTCCTTTCTGAAGCAGCCAGAGCATTCTCAGCTGCATCTGCTTGTGAAGCAGCTCTTGGCTGGACATTGGAAATTGGCTCCCCTGAGTACATGAGCCCGGTGTCCAGCTGCTTCGTTCTTCGCCTTCTGTGCTCTGGACAGAAGTGAAGCCCAGCCATAGCTTGGAGCTTTGCCGCTCTTCAGCGTGAACACTGCATGCAGCCACAGTGTGCTGTGCAGGGATTTTCCTTCAGCTCGACGGACAAGCATTTTCTTGCTGTTTCACCGAGTGCAAACTGTCCGTGTAGCTCTCGCTCAGCGAAATGCGTTTGGAGAGAAGCACTTGCTGGATTAGCCTTTCGCTGGCCAAGACTTTCAACACAGCACCACAATCCGGGCGACGACGAGCGGAAAGGACGAACATCTTTTGGTCCTGGCACGTTCTTCTGGGCGAGACGTCTATCCGCCTCTTCGCTCCCTGCAAGGCTGTAAGCTTGGCGGTGGCACTTGCAAGTGAGAAGGCAGGTGCAGAGAGCACCGCGATCTGCCGGCGCTGTGCAGGCTGGAAAGGAAAGAGGGCTACCACTAGGATGTGCTGCAAATACAGGTTTCCACGCGTCGAGGGTAAGCTCCGCGTAAGGTAAGCTCGTTGACCTAAAACTGTTCTCTGTGCGAGACGTAGCTGAGAATCTTTCCGTTAAGATTCAGGCTACAAGGCAGACAGAATGTGCTGCTACCTAGCGCTGAGAGAGAAAGTGCAGAGGAGCCCAGGCGTGTTTCGGCAGAGGCAGCAGCCTGGAGCATTTCTCTGCCGGCACCGTGCTCTCTGGGCGAGAAGTAGACACCGGTTCCACTCCGGCACAATGAAGGCGCAGAGCACGGAGCTGGCATGCGCATCGCACAGGCTGCAAGAGGAAGTGTGGCTGCCTCTCGCTTGTGTGTGGATTCACGTTAGCACTTGAAAACAGAAAGTTCAAGCTGCGGCTACTTGTGCTGCTACCTATTTCTCTTCCAGCTTTCCCTGGAAAGAATTGTGCCCAGCTTGATGCTTGGAGATGCAGAGATGACAGTGGCAGATGCAGCGGAGAATGGAAATACAAAGTGCAGCGGAGAGTTTCTGGTGCTTTTACATGAGGCAAGGGGAAAGTGCAGCCCAGCAGAGGCTTTGACTTCTGGAGCCTTTTTCTTTGGCAGCAGCTGCTGCAAGTGGGCAAGGGAGCTGCGAGAGTGAAGAAGGGGACGGTCCGTCTATGTGAGAAGGAAGCTGCCGAGCCGCAGTGTGTTGTGCTCAGTTTCAAGGCTGCCTGGAGGAGGGGGGGACTTGAAGAACGCCTTCTTTCTGGACGCCTCCTTCTGGCTGTGCTGCAGCTGCATGCACTCTGCAGCACTGAAGGTTTAGGAACCTGCTGCTGGCCAGCTTGTGTCCAGGAGTGCAAGGGCTGCGCCTTCCTTTCTGAAGCAGCCAGAGCATTCTCAGCTGCATCTGCTTGTGAAGCAGCTCTTGGCTGGACATTGGAAATTGGCTCCCCTGAGTACATGAGCCCGGTGTCCAGCTGCTTCGTTCTTCGCCTTCTGTGCTCTGGACAGAAGTGAAGCCCAGCCATGGCTTGGAGCTTTGCCGCTCTTCAGCGTCAACACTGCATGCAGCCACAGTGTGCTGTGCAGGGATTTTCCTTCAGCTCGACGGACAAGCATTTTCTTGCTGTTTCACCGAGTGCAAACTGTCCGTGTAGCTCTCGCTCAGCGAAATGCGTTTGGAGAGAAGCACTTGCTGGATTAGCCTTTCGCTGGCCAAGACTTTCAACACAGCACCACAATCCGGGCGACGACGAACGGAAAGGACGAACATCTTTTGGTCCTGGCACGTTCTTCTGGGCGAGACGTCTATCCGCCTCTTCGCTCCCTGCAAGGCTGTAAGCTTGGCGGTGGCACTTGCAAGTGAGAAGGCAGGTGCAGAGAGCACCGCGATCTGCCGGCGCTGTGCAGGCTGGAAAGGAAAGAGGGCTACCACTAGGATGTGCTGCAAATACAGGTTTCCACGCGTCGAGGGTAAGCTCCGCGTAAGGTAAGCTCGTTGACCTCAAACTGTTCTCTGTGCGAGACGTAGCTGAGAATCTTTCCGTTAAGACTCAGGCTACAAGGCAGACAGAATGTGCTGCTACCTAGCGCTGAGAGAGAAAGTGCAGAGGAGCCCAGGCGTGTTTCGGCAGAGGCAGCAGCCTGGAGCATTTCTCTGCCGGCACCGTGCTCTCTGGGCGAGAAGTAGACACCGGTTCCACTCCGGCACAATGAAGGCGCAGAGCACGGAGCTGGCATGCGCATCGCCCAGGCTGCAAGAGGAAGCGTGGCTGCCTCTCGCTTGTGTGTGGATTCACGTTAGCACTTGAAAACAGAAAGTTCAAGCTGCGGCTACGTGTGCTGCTACCTATTTCTCTTCCAGCTTTCCCTGGAAAGAGTTGTGCCCAGCTTGATGCTTGGAGATGCAGAGATGACAGTGGCAGATGCAGCGGAGAATGGAAATACAGAGTGCAGAGGAGAGTTTCTGGTGCTTTTACATGAGGCAAGGGGAAAGTGCAGCCCAGCAGAGGCTTTGACTTCTGGAGCCTTTTTCTTTGGCAGCAGCTGCTGCAAGTGGGCAAGGGAGCTGCGAGAGTGAACAAGGGGACGGTCCGTCTATGTGAGAAGGAAGCTGCCGAGCCGCAGTGTGTTGTGCTCAGTTTCAAGGCTGCCTGGAGGAGGGGGGGACTTGAAGAACGCCTTCTTTCTGGACGCCTCCTTCTGGCTGTGCTGCAGCTGCATGCACTCTGCAGCACTGAAGGTTTAGGAACCTGCTGCTGGCCAGCTTGTGTCCAGGAGTGCAAGGGCTGCGCCTTCCTTTCTGAAGCAGCCAGAGCATTCTCAGCTGCATCTGCTTGTGAAGCAGCTCTTGGCTGGACATTGGAAATTGGCTCCCCTGAGTACATGAGCCCGGTGTCCAGCTGCTTGGTTCTTCGCCTTCTGTGCTCTGGACAGAAGTGAAGCCCAGCCATGGCTTGGAGCTTTGCCGCTCTTCAGCGTGAACACTGCATGCAGCCACAGTGTGCTGTGCAGGGATTTTCCTTCAGCTCGACGGACAAGCATTTTCTTGCTGTTTCACCGAGTGCAAACTGTCCGTGTAGCTCTCGCTCAGCGAAATGCGTTTGGAGAGAAGCACTTGCTGGATTAGCCTTTCGCTGGCCAAGACTTTCAACACAGCACCACAATCCGGGCGACGACGAGCGGAAAGGACGAACATCTTTTGGTCCTGGCACGTTCTTCTGGGCGAGACGTCTATCCGCCTCTTCGCTCCCTGCAAGGCTGTAAGCTTGGCGGTGGCACTTGCAAGTGAGAAGGCAGGTGCAGAGAGCACCGCGATCTGCCGGCGCTGTGCAGGCTGGAAAGGAAAGAGGGCTACCACTAGGATGTGCTGCAAATACAGGTTTCCACGCGTCGAGGGTAAGCTCCGCGTAAGGTAAGCTCGTTGACCTAAAACTGTTCTCTGTGCGAGACGTAGCTGAGAATCTTTCCGTTAAGATTCAGGCTACAAGGCAGACAGAATGTGCTGCTACCTAGCGCTGAGAGAGAAAGTGCAGAGGAGCCCAGGCGTGTTTCGGCAGAGGCAGCAGCCTGGAGCATTTCTCTGCCGGCACCGTGCTCTCTGGGCGAGAAGTAGACACCGGTTCCACTCCGGCACAATGAAGGCGCAGAGCACGGAGCTGGCATGCGCATCGCCCAGGCTGCAAGAGGAAGCGTGGCTGCCTCTCGCTTGTGTGTGGATTCACGTTAGCACTTGAAAACAGAAAGTTCAAGCTGCGGCTACGTGTGCTGCTACCTATTTCTCTTCCAGCTTTCCCTGGAAAGAGTTGTGCCCAGCTTGATGCTTGGAGATGCAGAGATGACAGTGGCAGATGCAGCGGAGAATGGAAATACAAAGTGCAGCGGAGAGTTTCTGGTGCTTTTACATGAGGCAAGGGGATAGTGCAGCCCAGCAAAGGCTTTGACTTCTGGAGCCTTTTTCTTTGGCAGCAGCTGCTGCAAGTGAGCAAGGGAGCTGCGAGAGTGAACAAGGGGACGGTCCGTCTATGTGAGAAGGAAGCTGCCGGGGCGCAGTGTGTTGTGCTCAGTTTCAAGGCTGCCTGGAGGAGGGGAGGACTTGAAGAACGCCTTCTTTCTGGACGCCTCCTTCTGGCTGTGCTCCAGCTGCATGCACTCTGCAGCACTGAAGGTTTAGGAACCTGCTGCTGGCCAGCTTGTGTCCAGGAGTGCAAGGGCTGCGCCTTCCTTTCTGAAGCAGCCAGAGCATTCTCAGCTGCATCTGCTTGTGAAGCAGCTCTTGGCTGGACATTGGAAATTGGCTCCCCTGCGTACATGAGCCCGGTGCCCAGCTGCTTGGTTCTTCGCCTTCTGTGCTCTGGACAGAAGTGAAGCCCAGCCATGGCTTGGAGCTTTGCCGCTCTTCAGCGTCAACACTGCATGCAGCCACAGTGTGCTGTGCAGGGATTTTCCTTCAGCTCGACGGACAAGCATTTTCTTGCTGTTTCACCGAGTCCAAACTGTCCGTGTAGCTCTCGCTCAGCGAAATGCGTTTGGAGACAAGCACTTGCTGGATTAGCCTTTCGCTGGCCAAGACTTTCAACACAGCACCACAATCCGGGCAAGGAGCAGCAGAAAGGAAGACCATCTTTTGGTCCTGGCACGTTCTTCTGGGCGACACGCCTATCGGCCTCTTCGCTCCCTGCTAGGCTGTAAGCTTGGCGGTGGCACTTGCAAGTGAGAAGGCAGGTGCAGAGAGCACCGCGATCTGCCGGAGCTGTGCAGGCTGGAAAGGAAAGAGGGCTACCACTAGGATGTGCTGCAAATACAGGTTTCCACGCGTCGAGGGTAAGCTCCGCGTAAGGTAAGCTCGTTGACCTAAAACTGTTCTCTGTGCGAGACGTAGCTGAGAATCTTTCCGTTAAGACTCAGGCTACAAGGCAGACAGAATGTGCTGCTACCTAGCGCTGAGAGAGAAAGTGCAGAGGAGCCCAGGCGTGTTTCGGCAGAGGCAGCAGCCTGGAGCATTTCTCTGCCGGCACCGTGCTCTCTGGGCGAAAAGTAGACACCGGTTCCACTCCGGCACAATGAAGGCGCAGAGCACGGAGCTGGCATGCGCATCGCACAGGCTGCAAGAGGAAGCGTGGCTGCCTCTCGCTTGTGTGTGGATTCACGTTAGCACTTGAAAACAGAAAGTTCAAGCTGCGGCTACTTGTGCTGCTACCTATTTCTCTTCCAGCTTTCCCTGGAAAGAATTGTGCCCAGCTTGATGCTTGGAGATGCAGAGATGACAGTGGCAGATGCAGCGGAGAATGGAAATACAGAGTGCAGAGGAGAGTTTCTGGTGCTTTTACATGAGGCAAGGGGAAAGTGCAGCCCAGCAAAGGCTTTGACTTCTGGAGCCTTTTTCTTTGGCAGCAGCTGCTGCAAGTGAGCAAGGGAGCTGCGAGAGTGAACAAGAGGACGGTCCGTCTATGTGAGAAGGAAGCTGCCGGGGCGCAGTGTGTTGTGCTCAGTTTCAAGGCTGCCTGGAGGAGGGGGGGACTTGAAGAACGCCTTCTTTCTGGACGCCTCCTTCTGGCTGTGCTCCAGCTGCATGCACTCTGCAGCACTGAAGGTTTAGGAACCTGCTGCTGGCCAGCTTGTGTCCAGGAGTGCAAGGGCTGCGCCTTCCTTTCTGAAGCAGCCAGAGCATTCTCAGCTGCATCTGCTTGTGAAGCAGCTCTTGGCTGGACATTGGAAATTGGCTCCCCTGCGTACATGAGCCCGGTGCCCAGCTGCTTCGTTCTTCGCCTTCTGTGCTCTGGACAGAAGTGAAGCCCAGCCATGGCTTGGAGCTTTGCCGCTCTTCAGCGTGAACACTGCATGCAGCCACAGTGTGCTGTGCAGGGATTTTCCTTCAGCTCGACGGACAAGCATTTTCTTGCTGTTTCACCGAGTCCAAACTGTCCGTGTAGCTCTCGCTCAGCGAAATGCGTTTGGAGAGAAGCACTTGCTGGATTAGCCTTTCGCTGGCCAAGACTTTCAACACAGCACCACAATCCGGGCGACGACGAGCGGAAAGGACGAACATCTTTTGGTCCTGGCACGTTCTTCTGGGCGAGACGTCTATCCGCCTCTTCGCTCCCTGCAAGGCTGTAAGCTTGGCGGTGGCACTTGCAAGTGAGAAGGCAGGTGCAGAGAGCACCGCGATCTGCCGGAGCTGTGCAGGCTGGAAAGGAAAGAGGGCTACCACTAGGATGTGCTGCAAATACAGGTTTCCACGCGTCGAGGGTAAGCTCCGCGTAAGGTAAGCTCGTTGACCTAAAACTGTTCTCTGTGCGAGACGTAGCTGAGAATCTTTCCGTTAAGATTCAGGCTACAAGGCAGACAGAATGTGCTGCTACCTAGCGCTGAGAGAGAAAGTGCAGAGGAGCCCAGGCGTGTTTCGGCAGAGGCAGCAGCCTGGAGCATTTCTCTGCCGGCACCGTGCTCTCTGGGCGAGAAGTAGACACCGGTTCCACTCCGGCACAATGAAGGCGCAGAGCACGGAGCTGGCATGCGCATCGCCCAGGCTGCAAGAGGAAGCGTGGCTGCCTCTCGCTTGTGTGTGGATTCACGTTAGCACTTGAAAACAGAAAGTTCAAGCTGCGGCTACTTGTGCTGCTACCTATTTCTCTTCCAGCTTTCCCTGGAAAGAATTGTGCCCAGCTTGATGCTTGGAGATGCAGAGATGACAGTGGCAGATGCAGCGGAGAATGGAAATACAAAGTGCAGCGGAGAGTTTCTGGTGCTTTTACATGAGGCAAGAGGAAAGTGCAGCCCAGCAGAGGCTTTGACTTCTGGAGCCTTTTTCTTTGGCAGCAGCTGCTGCAAGTGGGCAAGGGAGCTGCGAGAGTGAACAAGGGGACGGTCCGTCTATGTGAGAAGGAAGCTGCCGAGCCGCAGTGTGTTGTGCTCAGTTTCAAGGCTGCCTGGAGGAGGGGGGGACTTGAAGAACGCCTTCTTTCTGGACGCCTCCTTCTGGCTGTGCTGCAGCTGCATGCACTCTGCAGCACTGAAGGTTTAGGAACCTGCTGCTGGCCAGCTTGTGTCCAGGAGTGCAAGGGCTGCGCCTTCCTTTCTGAAGCAGCCAGAGCATTCTCAGCTGCATCTGCTTGTGAAGCAGCTCTTGGCTGGACATTGGAAATTGGCTCCCCTGAGTACATGAGCCCGGTGTCCAGCTGCTTGGTTCTTCGCCTTCTGTGCTCTGGACAGAAGTGAAGCCCAGCCATGGCTTGGAGCTTTGCCGCTCTTCAGCGTGAACACTGCATGCAGCCACAGTGTGCTGTGCAGGGATTTTCCTTCAGCTCGACGGACAAGCATTTTCTTGCTGTTTCACCGAGTGCAAACTGTCCGTGTAGCTCTCGCTCAGCGAAATGCGTTTGGAGAGAAGCACTTGCTGGATTAGCCTTTCGCTGGCCAAGACTTTCAACACAGCACCACAATCCGGGCGACGACGAGCGGAAAGGACGAACATCTTTTGGTCCTGGCACGTTCTTCTGGGCGAGACGTCTATCCGCCTCTTCGCTCCCTGCAAGGCTGTAAGCTTGGCGGTGGCACTTGCAAGTGAGAAGGCAGGTGCAGAGAGCACCGCGATCTGCCGGCGCTGTGCAGGCTGGAAAGGAAAGAGGGCTACCACTAGGATGTGCTGCAAATACAGGTTTCCACGCGTCGAGGGTAAGCTCCGCGTAAGGTAAGCTCGTTGACCTAAAACTGTTCTCTGTGCGAGACGTAGCTGAGAATCTTTCCGTTAAGATTCAGGCTACAAGGCAGACAGAATGTGCTGCTACCTAGCGCTGAGAGAGAAAGTGCAGAGGAGCCCAGGCGTGTTTCGGCAGAGGCAGCAGCCTGGAGCATTTCTCTGCCGGCACCGTGCTCTCTGGGCGAGAAGTAGACACCGGTTCCACTCCGGCACAATGAAGGCGCAGAGCACGGAGCTGGCATGCGCATCGCCCAGGCTGCAAGAGGAAGCGTGGCTGCCTCTCGCTTGTGTGTGGATTCACGTTAGCACTTGAAAACAGAAAGTTCAAGCTGCGGCTACGTGTGCTGCTACCTATTTCTCTTCCAGCTTTCCCTGGAAAGAGTTGTGCCCAGCTTGATGCTTGGAGATGCAGAGATGACAGTGGCAGATGCAGCGGAGAATGGAAATACAAAGTGCAGCGGAGAGTTTCTGGTGCTTTTACATGAGGCAAGGGGATAGTGCAGCCCAGCAAAGGCTTTGACTTCTGGAGCCTTTTTCTTTGGCAGCAGCTGCTGCAAGTGAGCAAGGGAGCTGCGAGAGTGAACAAGGGGACGGTCCGTCTATGTGAGAAGGAAGCTGCCGGGGCGCAGTGTGTTGTGCTCAGTTTCAAGGCTGCCTGGAGGAGGGGAGGACTTGAAGAACGCCTTCTTTCTGGACGCCTCCTTCTGGCTGTGCTCCAGCTGCATGCACTCTGCAGCACTGAAGGTTTAGGAACCTGCTGCTGGCCAGCTTGTGTCCAGGAGTGCAAGGGCTGCGCCTTCCTTTCTGAAGCAGCCAGAGCATTCTCAGCTGCATCTGCTTGTGAAGCAGCTCTTGGCTGGACATTGGAAATTGGCTCCCCTGCGTACATGAGCCCGGTGCCCAGCTGCTTGGTTCTTCGCCTTCTGTGCTCTGGACAGAAGTGAAGCCCAGCCATGGCTTGGAGCTTTGCCGCTCTTCAGCGTCAACACTGCATGCAGCCACAGTGTGCTGTGCAGGGATTTTCCTTCAGCTCGACGGACAAGCATTTTCTTGCTGTTTCACCGAGTCCAAACTGTCCGTGTAGCTCTCGCTCAGCGAAATGCGTTTGGAGACAAGCACTTGCTGGATTAGCCTTTCGCTGGCCAAGACTTTCAACACAGCACCACAATCCGGGCAAGGAGCAGCAGAAAGGAAGACCATCTTTTGGTCCTGGCACGTTCTTCTGGGCGACACGCCTATCGGCCTCTTCGCTCCCTGCTAGGCTGTAAGCTTGGCGGTGGCACTTGCAAGTGAGAAGGCAGGTGCAGAGAGCACCGCGATCTGCCGGAGCTGTGCAGGCTGGAAAGGAAAGAGGGCTACCACTAGGATGTGCTGCAAATACAGGTTTCCACGCGTCGAGGGTAAGCTCCGCGTAAGGTAAGCTCGTTGACCTAAAACTGTTCTCTGTGCGAGACGTAGCTGAGAATCTTTCCGTTAAGACTCAGGCTACAAGGCAGACAGAATGTGCTGCTACCTAGCGCTGAGAGAGAAAGTGCAGAGGAGCCCAGGCGTGTTTCGGCAGAGGCAGCAGCCTGGAGCATTTCTCTGCCGGCACCGTGCTCTCTGGGCGAAAAGTAGACACCGGTTCCACTCCGGCACAATGAAGGCGCAGAGCACGGAGCTGGCATGCGCATCGCACAGGCTGCAAGAGGAAGCGTGGCTGCCTCTCGCTTGTGTGTGGATTCACGTTAGCACTTGAAAACAGAAAGTTCAAGCTGCGGCTACTTGTGCTGCTACCTATTTCTCTTCCAGCTTTCCCTGGAAAGAATTGTGCCCAGCTTGATGCTTGGAGATGCAGAGATGACAGTGGCAGATGCAGCGGAGAATGGAAATACAGAGTGCAGAGGAGAGTTTCTGGTGCTTTTACATGAGGCAAGGGGAAAGTGCAGCCCAGCAAAGGCTTTGACTTCTGGAGCCTTTTTCTTTGGCAGCAGCTGCTGCAAGTGAGCAAGGGAGCTGCGAGAGTGAACAAGAGGACGGTCCGTCTATGTGAGAAGGAAGCTGCCGGGGCGCAGTGTGTTGTGCTCAGTTTCAAGGCTGCCTGGAGGAGGGGGGGACTTGAAGAACGCCTTCTTTCTGGACGCCTCCTTCTGGCTGTGCTCCAGCTGCATGCACTCTGCAGCACTGAAGGTTTAGGAACCTGCTGCTGGCCAGCTTGTGTCCAGGAGTGCAAGGGCTGCGCCTTCCTTTCTGAAGCAGCCAGAGCATTCTCAGCTGCATCTGCTTGTGAAGCAGCTCTTGGCTGGACATTGGAAATTGGCTCCCCTGCGTACATGAGCCCGGTGCCCAGCTGCTTCGTTCTTCGCCTTCTGTGCTCTGGACAGAAGTGAAGCCCAGCCATGGCTTGGAGCTTTGCCGCTCTTCAGCGTGAACACTGCATGCAGCCACAGTGTGCTGTGCAGGGATTTTCCTTCAGCTCGACGGACAAGCATTTTCTTGCTGTTTCACCGAGTCCAAACTGTCCGTGTAGCTCTCGCTCAGCGAAATGCGTTTGGAGAGAAGCACTTGCTGGATTAGCCTTTCGCTGGCCAAGACTTTCAACACAGCACCACAATCCGGGCGACGACGAGCGGAAAGGACGAACATCTTTTGGTCCTGGCACGTTCTTCTGGGCGAGACGTCTATCCGCCTCTTCGCTCCCTGCAAGGCTGTAAGCTTGGCGGTGGCACTTGCAAGTGAGAAGGCAGGTGCAGAGAGCACCGCGATCTGCCGGAGCTGTGCAGGCTGGAAAGGAAAGAGGGCTACCACTAGGATGTGCTGCAAATACAGGTTTCCACGCGTCGAGGGTAAGCTCCGCGTAAGGTAAGCTCGTTGACCTAAAACTGTTCTCTGTGCGAGACGTAGCTGAGAATCTTTCCGTTAAGATTCAGGCTACAAGGCAGACAGAATGTGCTGCTACCTAGCGCTGAGAGAGAAAGTGCAGAGGAGCCCAGGCGTGTTTCGGCAGAGGCAGCAGCCTGGAGCATTTCTCTGCCGGCACCGTGCTCTCTGGGCGAGAAGTAGACACCGGTTCCACTCCGGCACAATGAAGGCGCAGAGCACGGAGCTGGCATGCGCATCGCCCAGGCTGCAAGAGGAAGCGTGGCTGCCTCTCGCTTGTGTGTGGATTCACGTTAGCACTTGAAAACAGAAAGTTCAAGCTGCGGCTACTTGTGCTGCTACCTATTTCTCTTCCAGCTTTCCCTGGAAAGAATTGTGCCCAGCTTGATGCTTGGAGATGCAGAGATGACAGTGGCAGATGCAGCGGAGAATGGAAATACAAAGTGCAGCGGAGAGTTTCTGGTGCTTTTACATGAGGCAAGAGGAAAGTGCAGCCCAGCAGAGGCTTTGACTTCTGGAGCCTTTTTCTTTGGCAGCAGCTGCTGCAAGTGGGCAAGGGAGCTGCGAGAGTGAACAAGGGGACGGTCCGTCTATGTGAGAAGGAAGCTGCCGAGCCGCAGTGTGTTGTGCTCAGTTTCAAGGCTGCCTGGAGGAGGGGGGGACTTGAAGAACGCCTTCTTTCTGGACGCCTCCTTCTGGCTGTGCTGCAGCTGCATGCACTCTGCAGCACTGAAGGTTTAGGAACCTGCTGCTGGCCAGCTTGTGTCCAGGAGTGCAAGGGCTGCGCCTTCCTTTCTGAAGCAGCCAGAGCATTCTCAGCTGCATCTGCTTGTGAAGCAGCTCTTGGCTGGACATTGGAAATTGGCTCCCCTGCGTACATGAGCCCGGTGCCCAGCTGCTTCGTTCTTCGCCTTCTGTGCTCTGGACAGAAGTGAAGCCCAGCCATGGCTTGGAGCTTTGCCGCTCTTCAGCGTCAACACTGCATGCAGCCACAGTGTGCTGTGCAGGGATTTTCCTTCAGCTCGACGGACAAGCATTTTCTTGCTGTTTCACCGAGTCCAAACTGTCCGTGTAGCTCTCGCTCAGCGAAATGCGTTTGGAGAGAAGCACTTGCTGGATTAGCCTTTCGCTGGCCAAGACTTTCAACACAGCACCACAATCCGGGCGACGACGAGCGGAAAGGACGAACATCTTTTGGTCCTGGCACGTTCTTCTGGGCGAGACGTCTATCCGCCTCTTCGCTCCCTGCAAGGCTGTAAGCTTGGCGGTGGCACTTGCAAGTGAGAAGGCAGGTGCAGAGAGCACCGCGATCTGCCGGAGCTGTGCAGGCTGGAAAGGAAAGAGGGCTACCACTAGGATGTGCTGCAAATACAGGTTTCCACGCGTCGAGGGTAAGCTCCGCGTAAGGTAAGCTCGTTGACCTAAAACTGTTCTCTGTGCGAGACGTAGCTGAGAATCTTTCCGTTAAGATTCAGGCTACAAGGCAGACAGAATGTGCTGCTACCTAGCGCTGAGAGAGAAAGTGCAGAGGAGCCCAGGCGTGTTTCGGCAGAGGCAGCAGCCTGGAGCATTTCTCTGCCGGCACCGTGCTCTCTGGGCGAGAAGTAGACACCGGTTCCACTCCGGCACAATGAAGGCGCAGAGCACGGAGCTGGCATGCGCATCGCACAGGCTGCAAGAGGAAGCGTGGCTGCCTCTCGCTTGTGTGTGGATTCACGTTAGCACTTGAAAACAGAAAGTTCAAGCTGCGGCTACTTGTGCTGCTACCTATTTCTCTTCCAGCTTTCCCTGGAAAGAATTGTGCCCAGCTTGATGCTTGGAGATGCAGAGATGACAGTGGCAGATGCAGCGGAGAATGGAAATACAAAGTGCAGCGGAGAGTTTCTGGTGCTTTTACATGAGGCAAGAGGAAAGTGCAGCCCAGCAGAGGCTTTGACTTCTGGAGCCTTTTTCTTTGGCAGCAGCTGCTGCAAGTGGGCAAGGGAGCTGCGAGAGTGAACAAGGGGACGGTCCGTCTATGTGAGAAGGAAGCTGCCGAGCCGCAGTGTGTTGTGCTCAGTTTCAAGGCTGCCTGGAGGAGGGGGGGACTTGAAGAACGCCTTCTTTCTGGACGCCTCCTTCTGGCTGTGCTCCAGCTGCATGCACTCTGCAGCACTGAAGGTTTAGGAACCTGCTGCTGGCCAGCTTGTGTCCAGGAGTGCAAGGGCTGCGCCTTCCTTTCTGAAGCAGCCAGAGCATTCTCAGCTGCATCTGCTTGTGAAGCAGCTCTTGGCTGGACATTGGAAATTGGCTCCCCTGAGTACATGAGCCCGGTGTCCAGCTGCTTCGTTCTTCGCCTTCTGTGCTCTGGACAGAAGTGAAGCCCAGCCATGGCTTGGAGCTTTGCCGCTCTTCAGCGTCAACACTGCATGCAGCCACAGTGTGCTGTGCAGGGATTTTCCTTCAGCTCGACGGACAAGCATTTTCTTGCTGTTTCACCGAGTGCAAACTGTCCGTGTAGCTCTCGCTCAGCGAAATGCGTTTGGAGAGAAGCACTTGCTGGATTAGCCTTTCGCTGGCCAAGACTTTCAACACAGCACCACAATCCGGGCGACGACGAGCGGAAAGGACGAACATCTTTTGGTCCTGGCACGTTCTTCTGGGCGAGACGTCTATCCGCCTCTTCGCTCCCTGCAAGGCTGTAAGCTTGGCGGTGGCACTTGCAAGTGAGAAGGCAGGTGCAGAGAGCACCGCGATCTGCCGGAGCTGTGCAGGCTGGAAAGGAAAGAGGGCTACCACTAGGATGTGCTGCAAATACAGGTTTCCACGCGTCGAGGGTAAGCTCCGCGTAAGGTAAGCTCGTTGACCTCAAACTGTTCTCTGTGCGAGACGTAGCTGAGAATCTTTCCGTTAAGATTCAGGCTACAAGGCAGACAGAATGTGCTGCTACCTAGCGCTGAGAGAGAAAGTGCAGAGGAGCCCAGGCGTGTTTCGGCAGAGGCAGCAGCCTGGAGCATTTCTCTGCCGGCACCGTGCTCTCTGGGCGAGAAGTAGACACCGGTTCCACTCCGGCACAATGAAGGCGCAGAGCACGGAGCTGGCATGCGCATCGCCCAGGCTGCAAGAGGAAGCGTGGCTGCCTCTCGCTTGTGTGTGGATTCACGTTAGCACTTGAAAACAGAAAGTTCAAGCTGCGGCTACTTGTGCTGCTACCTATTTCTCTTCCAGCTTTCCCTGGAAAGAATTGTGCCCAGCTTGATGCTTGGAGATGCAGAGATGACAGTGGCAGATGCAGCGGAGAATGGAAATACAAAGTGCAGCGGAGAGTTTCTGGTGCTTTTACATGAGGCAAGAGGAAAGTGCAGCCCAGCAGAGGCTTTGACTTCTGGAGCCTTTTTCTTTGGCAGCAGCTGCTGCAAGTGGGCAAGGGAGCTGCGAGAGTGAACAAGGGGACGGTCCGTCTATGTGAGAAGGAAGCTGCCGAGCCGCAGTGTGTTGTGCTCAGTTTCAAGGCTGCCTGGAGGAGGGGGGGACTTGAAGAACGCCTTCTTTCTGGACGCCTCCTTCTGGCTGTGCTCCAGCTGCATGCACTCTGCAGCACTGAAGGTTTAGGAACCTGCTGCTGGCCAGCTTGTGTCCAGGAGTGCAAGGGCTGCGCCTTCCTTTCTGAAGCAGCCAGAGCATTCTCAGCTGCATCTGCTTGTGAAGCAGCTCTTGGCTGGACATTGGAAATTGGCTCCCCTGAGTACATGAGCCCGGTGTCCAGCTGCTTGGTTCTTCGCCTTCTGTGCTCTGGACAGAAGTGAAGCCCAGCCATGGCTTGGAGCTTTGCCGCTCTTCAGCGTGAACACTGCATGCAGCCACAGTGTGCTGTGCAGGGATTTTCCTTCAGCTCGACGGACAAGCATTTTCTTGCTGTTTCACCGAGTGCAAACTGTCCGTGTAGCTCTCGCTCAGCGAAATGCGTTTGGAGAGAAGCACTTGCTGGATTAGCCTTTCGCTGGCCAAGACTTTCAACACAGCACCACAATCCGGGCGACGACGAGCGGAAAGGACGAACATCTTTTGGTCCTGGCACGTTCTTCTGGGCGAGACGTCTATCCGCCTCTTCGCTCCCTGCAAGGCTGTAAGCTTGGCGGTGGCACTTGCAAGTGAGAAGGCAGGTGCAGAGAGCACCGCGATCTGCCGGCGCTGTGCAGGCTGGAAAGGAAAGAGGGCTACCACTAGGATGTGCTGCAAATACAGGTTTCCACGCGTCGAGGGTAAGCTCCGCGTAAGGTAAGCTCGTTGACCTAAAACTGTTCTCTGTGCGAGACGTAGCTGAGAATCTTTCCGTTAAGATTCAGGCTACAAGGCAGACAGAATGTGCTGCTACCTAGCGCTGAGAGAGAAAGTGCAGAGGAGCCCAGGCGTGTTTCGGCAGAGGCAGCAGCCTGGAGCATTTCTCTGCCGGCACCGTGCTCTCTGGGCGAGAAGTAGACACCGGTTCCACTCCGGCACAATGAAGGCGCAGAGCACGGAGCTGGCATGCGCATCGCCCAGGCTGCAAGAGGAAGCGTGGCTGCCTCTCGCTTGTGTGTGGATTCACGTTAGCACTTGAAAACAGAAAGTTCAAGCTGCGGCTACTTGTGCTGCTACCTATTTCTCTTCCAGCTTTCCCTGGAAAGAATTGTGCCCAGCTTGATGCTTGGAGATGCAGAGATGACAGTGGCAGATGCAGCGGAGAATGGAAATACAAAGTGCAGCGGAGAGTTTCTGGTGCTTTTACATGAAGCAAGAGGAAAGTGCAGCCCAGCAGAGGCTTTGACTTCTGGAGCCTTTTTCTTTGGCAGCAGCTGCTGCAAGTGGGCAAGGGAGCTGCGAGAGTGAACAAGGGGACGGTCCGTCTATGTGAGAAGGAAGCTGCCGAGCCGCAGTGTGTTGTGCTCAGTTTCAAGGCTGCCTGGAGGAGGGGGGGACTTGAAGAACGCCTTCTTTCTGGACGCCTCCTTCTGGCTGTGCTGCAGCTGCATGCACTCTGCAGCACTGAAGGTTTAGGAACCTGCTGCTGGCCAGCTTGTGTCCAGGAGTGCAAGGGCTGCGCCTTCCTTTCTGAAGCAGCCAGAGCATTCTCAGCTGCATCTGCTTGTGAAGCAGCTCTTGGCTGGACATTGGAAATTGGCTCCCCTGCGTACATGAGCCCGGTGCCCAGCTGCTTCGTTCTTCGCCTTCTGTGCTCTGGACAGAAGTGAAGCCCAGCCATGGCTTGGAGCTTTGCCGCTCTTCAGCGTGAACACTGCATGCAGCCACAGTGTGCTGTGCAGGGATTTTCCTTCAGCTCGACGGACAAGCATTTTCTTGCTGTTTCACCGAGTGCAAACTGTCCGTGTAGCTCTCGCTCAGCGAAATGCGTTTGGAGAGAAGCACTTGCTGGATTAGCCTTTCGCTGGCCAAGACTTTCAACACAGCACCACAATCCGGGCGACGACGAGCGGAAAGGACGAACATCTTTTGGTCCTGGCACGTTCTTCTGGGCGAGACGTCTATCCGCCTCTTCGCTCCCTGCAAGGCTGTAAGCTTGGCGGTGGCACTTGCAAGTGAGAAGGCAGGTGCAGAGAGCACCGCGATCTGCCGGAGCTGTGCAGGCTGGAAAGGAAAGAGGGCTACCACTAGGATGTGCTGCAAATACAGGTTTCCACGCGTCGAGGGTAAGCTCCGCGTAAGGTAAGCTCGTTGACCTCAAACTGTTCTCTGTGCGAGACGTAGCTGAGAATCTTTCCGTTAAGATTCAGGCTACAAGGCAGACAGAATGTGCTGCTACCTAGCGCTGAGAGAGAAAGTGCAGAGGAGCCCAGGCGTGTTTCGGCAGAGGCAGCAGCCTGGAGCATTTCTCTGCCGGCACCGTGCTCTCTGGGCGAGAAGTAGACACCGGTTCCACTCCGGCACAATGAAGGCGCAGAGCACGGAGCTGGCATGCGCATCGCCCAGGCTGCAAGAGGAAGCGTGGCTGCCTCTCGCTTGTGTGTGGATTCACGTTAGCACTTGAAAACAGAAAGTTCAAGCTGCGGCTACTTGTGCTGCTACCTATTTCTCTTCCAGCTTTCCCTGGAAAGAATTGTGCCCAGCTTGATGCTTGGAGATGCAGAGATGACAGTGGCAGATGCAGCGGAGAATGGAAATACAAAGTGCAGCGGAGAGTTTCTGGTGCTTTTACATGAGGCAAGAGGAAAGTGCAGCCCAGCAGAGGCTTTGACTTCTGGAGCCTTTTTCTTTGGCAGCAGCTGCTGCAAGTGGGCAAGGGAGCTGCGAGAGTGAACAAGGGGACGGTCCGTCTATGTGAGAAGGAAGCTGCCGAGCCGCAGTGTGTTGTGCTCAGTTTCAAGGCTGCCTGGAGGAGGGGGGGACTTGAAGAACGCCTTCTTTCTGGACGCCTCCTTCTGGCTGTGCTGCAGCTGCATGCACTCTGCAGCACTGAAGGTTTAGGAACCTGCTGCTGGCCAGCTTGTGTCCAGGAGTGCAAGGGCTGCGCCTTCCTTTCTGAAGCAGCCAGAGCATTCTCAGCTGCATCTGCTTGTGAAGCAGCTCTTGGCTGGACATTGGAAATTGGCTCCCCTGAGTACATGAGCCCGGTGTCCAGCTGCTTGGTTCTTCGCCTTCTGTGCTCTGGACAGAAGTGAAGCCCAGCCATGGCTTGGAGCTTTGCCGCTCTTCAGCGTGAACACTGCATGCAGCCACAGTGTGCTGTGCAGGGATTTTCCTTCAGCTCGACGGACAAGCATTTTCTTGCTGTTTCACCGAGTCCAAACTGTCCGTGTAGCTCTCGCTCAGCGAAATGCGTTTGGAGAGAAGCACTTGCTGGATTAGCCTTTCGCTGGCCAAGACTTTCAACACAGCACCACAATCCGGGCGACGACGAGCGGAAAGGACGAACATCTTTTGGTCCTGGCACGTTCTTCTGGGCGAGACGTCTATCCGCCTCTTCGCTCCCTGCAAGGCTGTAAGCTTGGCGGTGGCACTTGCAAGTGAGAAGGCAGGTGCAGAGAGCACCGCGATCTGCCGGAGCTGTGCAGGCTGGAAAGGAAAGAGGGCTACCACTAGGATGTGCTGCAAATACAGGTTTCCACGCGTCGAGGGTAAGCTCCGCGTAAGGTAAGCTCGTTGACCTCAAACTGTTCTCTGTGCGAGACGTAGCTGAGAATCTTTCCGTTAAGATTCAGGCTACAAGGCAGACAGAATGTGCTGCTACCTAGCGCTGAGAGAGAAAGTGCAGAGGAGCCCAGGCGTGTTTCGGCAGAGGCAGCAGCCTGGAGCATTTCTCTGCCGGCACCGTGCTCTCTGGGCGAGAAGTAGACACCGGTTCCACTCCGGCACAATGAAGGCGCAGAGCACGGAGCTGGCATGCGCATCGCCCAGGCTGCAAGAGGAAGCGTGGCTGCCTCTCGCTTGTGTGTGGATTCACGTTAGCACTTGAAAACAGAAAGTTCAAGCTGCGGCTACTTGTGCTGCTACCTATTTCTCTTCCAGCTTTCCCTGGAAAGAATTGTGCCCAGCTTGATGCTTGGAGATGCAGAGATGACAGTGGCAGATGCAGCGGAGAATGGAAATACAAAGTGCAGCGGAGAGTTTCTGGTGCTTTTACATGAGGCAAGAGGAAAGTGCAGCCCAGCAGAGGCTTTGACTTCTGGAGCCTTTTTCTTTGGCAGCAGCTGCTGCAAGTGGGCAAGGGAGCTGCGAGAGTGAACAAGGGGACGGTCCGTCTATGTGAGAAGGAAGCTGCCGAGGCGCAGTGTGTTGTGCTCAGTTTCAAGGCTGCCTGGAGGAGGGGGGGACTTGAAGAACGCCTTCTTTCTGGACGCCTCCTTCTGGCTGTGCTGCAGCTGCATGCACTCTGCAGCACTGAAGGTTTAGGAACCTGCTGCTGGCCAGCTTGTGTCCAGGAGTGCAAGGGCTGCGCCTTCCTTTCTGAAGCAGCCAGAGCATTCTCAGCTGCATCTGCTTGTGAAGCAGCTCTTGGCTGGACATTGGAAATTGGCTCCCCTGCGTACATGAGCCCGGTGCCCAGCTGCTTCGTTCTTCGCCTTCTGTGCTCTGGACAGAAGTGAAGCCCAGCCATGGCTTGGAGCTTTGCCGCTCTTCAGCGTGAACACTGCATGCAGCCACAGTGTGCTGTGCAGGGATTTTCCTTCAGCTCGACGGACAAGCATTTTCTTGCTGTTTCACCGAGTGCAAACTGTCCGTGTAGCTCTCGCTCAGCGAAATGCGTTTGGAGACAAGCACTTGCTGGATTAGCCTTTCGCTGGCCAAGACTTTCAACACAGCACCACAATCCGGGCGACGACGAGCGGAAAGGACGAACATCTTTTGGTCCTGGCACGTTCTTCTGGGCGAGACGTCTATCCGCCTCTTCGCTCCCTGCAAGGCTGTAAGCTTGGCGGTGGCACTTGCAAGTGAGAAGGCAGGTGCAGAGAGCACCGCGATCTGCCGGAGCTGTGCAGGCTGGAAAGGAAAGAGGGCTACCACTAGGATGTGCTGCAAATACAGGTTTCCACGCGTCGAGGGTAAGCTCCGCGTAAGGTAAGCTCGTTGACCTAAAACTGTTCTCTGTGCGAGACGTAGCTGAGAATCTTTCCGTTAAGATTCAGGCTACAAGGCAGACAGAATGTGCTGCTACCTAGCGCTGAGAGAGAAAGTGCAGAGGAGCCCAGGCGTGTTTCGGCAGAGGCAGCAGCCTGGAGCATTTCTCTGCCGGCACCGTGCTCTCTGGGCGAGAAGTAGACACCGGTTCCACTCCGGCACAATGAAGGCGCAGAGCACGGAGCTGGCATGCGCATCGCACAGGCTGCAAGAGGAAGCGTGGCTGCCTCTCGCTTGTGTGTGGATTCACGTTAGCACTTGAAAACAGAAAGTTCAAGCTGCGGCTACTTGTGCTGCTACCTATTTCTCTTCCAGCTTTCCCTGGAAAGAATTGTGCCCAGCTTGATGCTTGGAGATGCAGAGATGACAGTGGCAGATGCAGCGGAGAATGGAAATACAAAGTGCAGCGGAGAGTTTCTGGTGCTTTTACATGAGGCAAGAGGAAAGTGCAGCCCAGCAGAGGCTTTGACTTCTGGAGCCTTTTTCTTTGGCAGCAGCTGCTGCAAGTGGGCAAGGGAGCTGCGAGAGTGAACAAGGGGACGGTCCGTCTATGTGAGAAGGAAGCTGCCGAGGCGCAGTGTGTTGTGCTCAGTTTCAAGGCTGCCTGGAGGAGGGGGGGACTTGAAGAACGCCTTCTTTCTGGACGCCTCCTTCTGGCTGTGCTGCAGCTGCATGCACTCTGCAGCACTGAAGGTTTAGGAACCTGCTGCTGGCCAGCTTGTGTCCAGGAGTGCAAGGGCTGCGCCTTCCTTTCTGAAGCAGCCAGAGCATTCTCAGCTGCATCTGCTTGTGAAGCAGCTCTTGGCTGGACATTGGAAATTGGCTCCCCTGAGTACATGAGCCCGGTGTCCAGCTGCTTGGTTCTTCGCCTTCTGTGCTCTGGACAGAAGTGAAGCCCAGCCATGGCTTGGAGCTTTGCCGCTCTTCAGCGTGAACACTGCATGCAGCCACAGTGTGCTGTGCAGGGATTTTCCTTCAGCTCGACGGACAAGCATTTTCTTGCTGTTTCACCGAGTCCAAACTGTCCGTGTAGCTCTCGCTCAGCGAAATGCGTTTGGAGAGAAGCACTTGCTGGATTAGCCTTTCGCTGGCCAAGACTTTCAACACAGCACCACAATCCGGGCGACGACGAGCGGAAAGGACGAACATCTTTTGGTCCTGGCACGTTCTTCTGGGCGAGACGTCTATCCGCCTCTTCGCTCCCTGCAAGGCTGTAAGCTTGGCGGTGGCACTTGCAAGTGAGAAGGCAGGTGCAGAGAGCACCGCGATCTGCCGGAGCTGTGCAGGCTGGAAAGGAAAGAGGGCTACCACTAGGATGTGCTGCAAATACAGGTTTCCACGCGTCGAGGGTAAGCTCCGCGTAAGGTAAGCTCGTTGACCTAAAACTGTTCTCTGTGCGAGACGTAGCTGAGAATCTTTCCGTTAAGATTCAGGCTACAAGGCAGACAGAATGTGCTGCTACCTAGCGCTGAGAGAGAAAGTGCAGAGGAGCCCAGGCGTGTTTCGGCAGAGGCAGCAGCCTGGAGCATTTCTCTGCCGGCACCGTGCTCTCTGGGCGAGAAGTAGACACCGGTTCCACTCCGGCACAATGAAGGCGCAGAGCACGGAGCTGGCATGCGCATCGCACAGGCTGCAAGAGGAAGCGTGGCTGCCTCTCGCTTGTGTGTGGATTCACGTTAGCACTTGAAAACAGAAAGTTCAAGCTGCGGCTACTTGTGCTGCTACCTATTTCTCTTCCAGCTTTCCCTGGAAAGAATTGTGCCCAGCTTGATGCTTGGAGATGCAGAGATGACAGTGGCAGATGCAGCGGAGAATGGAAATACAAAGTGCAGCGGAGAGTTTCTGGTGCTTTTACATGAGGCAAGAGGAAAGTGCAGCCCAGCAGAGGCTTTGACTTCTGGAGCCTTTTTCTTTGGCAGCAGCTGCTGCAAGTGGGCAAGGGAGCTGCGAGAGTGAACAAGGGGACGGTCCGTCTATGTGAGAAGGAAGCTGCCGAGGCGCAGTGTGTTGTGCTCAGTTTCAAGGCTGCCTGGAGGAGGGGGGGACTTGAAGAACGCCTTCTTTCTGGACGCCTCCTTCTGGCTGTGCTGCAGCTGCATGCACTCTGCAGCACTGAAGGTTTAGGAACCTGCTGCTGGCCAGCTTGTGTCCAGGAGTGCAAGGGCTGCGCCTTCCTTTCTGAAGCAGCCAGAGCATTCTCAGCTGCATCTGCTTGTGAAGCAGCTCTTGGCTGGACATTGGAAATTGGCTCCCCTGAGTACATGAGCCCGGTGTCCAGCTGCTTGGTTCTTCGCCTTCTGTGCTCTGGACAGAAGTGAAGCCCAGCCATGGCTTGGAGCTTTGCCGCTCTTCAGCGTGAACACTGCATGCAGCCACAGTGTGCTGTGCAGGGATTTTCCTTCAGCTCGACGGACAAGCATTTTCTTGCTGTTTCACCGAGTCCAAACTGTCCGTGTAGCTCTCGCTCAGCGAAATGCGTTTGGAGAGAAGCACTTGCTGGATTAGCCTTTCGCTGGCCAAGACTTTCAACACAGCACCACAATCCGGGCGACGACGAGCGGAAAGGACGAACATCTTTTGGTCCTGGCACGTTCTTCTGGGCGAGACGTCTATCCGCCTCTTCGCTCCCTGCAAGGCTGTAAGCTTGGCGGTGGCACTTGCAAGTGAGAAGGCAGGTGCAGAGAGCACCGCGATCTGCCGGAGCTGTGCAGGCTGGAAAGGAAAGAGGGCTACCACTAGGATGTGCTGCAAATACAGGTTTCCACGCGTCGAGGGTAAGCTCCGCGTAAGGTAAGCTCGTTGACCTAAAACTGTTCTCTGTGCGAGACGTAGCTGAGAATCTTTCCGTTAAGATTCAGGCTACAAGGCAGACAGAATGTGCTGCTACCTAGCGCTGAGAGAGAAAGTGCAGAGGAGCCCAGGCGTGTTTCGGCAGAGGCAGCAGCCTGGAGCATTTCTCTGCCGGCACCGTGCTCTCTGGGCGAGAAGTAGACACCGGTTCCACTCCGGCACAATGAAGGCGCAGAGCACGGAGCTGGCATGCGCATCGCACAGGCTGCAAGAGGAAGCGTGGCTGCCTCTCGCTTGTGTGTGGATTCACGTTAGCACTTGAAAACAGAAAGTTCAAGCTGCGGCTACTTGTGCTGCTACCTATTTCTCTTCCAGCTTTCCCTGGAAAGAATTGTGCCCAGCTTGATGCTTGGAGATGCAGAGATGACAGTGGCAGATGCAGCGGAGAATGGAAATACAAAGTGCAGCGGAGAGTTTCTGGTGCTTTTACATGAGGCAAGAGGAAAGTGCAGCCCAGCAGAGGCTTTGACTTCTGGAGCCTTTTTCTTTGGCAGCAGCTGCTGCAAGTGGGCAAGGGAGCTGCGAGAGTGAACAAGGGGACGGTCCGTCTATGTGAGAAGGAAGCTGCCGAGGCGCAGTGTGTTGTGCTCAGTTTCAAGGCTGCCTGGAGGAGGGGGGGACTTGAAGAACGCCTTCTTTCTGGACGCCTCCTTCTGGCTGTGCTCCAGCTGCATGCACTCTGCAGCACTGAAGGTTTAGGAACCTGCTGCTGGCCAGCTTGTGTCCAGGAGTGCAAGGGCTGCGCCTTCCTTTCTGAAGCAGCCAGAGCATTCTCAGCTGCATCTGCTTGTGAAGCAGCTCTTGGCTGGACATTGGAAATTGGCTCCCCTGAGTACATGAGCCCGGTGTCCAGCTGCTTGGTTCTTCGCCTTCTGTGCTCTGGACAGAAGTGAAGCCCAGCCATGGCTTGGAGCTTTGCCGCTCTTCAGCGTGAACACTGCATGCAGCCACAGTGTGCTGTGCAGGGATTTTCCTTCAGCTCGACGGACAAGCATTTTCTTGCTGTTTCACCGAGTCCAAACTGTCCGTGTAGCTCTCGCTCAGCGAAATGCGTTTGGAGAGAAGCACTTGCTGGATTAGCCTTTCGCTGGCCAAGACTTTCAACACAGCACCACAATCCGGGCGACGACGAGCGGAAAGGACGAACATCTTTTGGTCCTGGCACGTTCTTCTGGGCGAGACGTCTATCCGCCTCTTCGCTCCCTGCAAGGCTGTAAGCTTGGCGGTGGCACTTGCAAGTGAGAAGGCAGGTGCAGAGAGCACCGCGATCTGCCGGAGCTGTGCAGGCTGGAAAGGAAAGAGGGCTACCACTAGGATGTGCTGCAAATACAGGTTTCCACGCGTCGAGGGTAAGCTCCGCGTAAGGTAAGCTCGTTGACCTAAAACTGTTCTCTGTGCGAGACGTAGCTGAGAATCTTTCCGTTAAGATTCAGGCTACAAGGCAGACAGAATGTGCTGCTACCTAGCGCTGAGAGAGAAAGTGCAGAGGAGCCCAGGCGTGTTTCGGCAGAGGCAGCAGCCTGGAGCATTTCTCTGCCGGCACCGTGCTCTCTGGGCGAGAAGTAGACACCGGTTCCACTCCGGCACAATGAAGGCGCAGAGCACGGAGCTGGCATGCGCATCGCACAGGCTGCAAGAGGAAGCGTGGCTGCCTCTCGCTTGTGTGTGGATTCACGTTAGCACTTGAAAACAGAAAGTTCAAGCTGCGGCTACTTGTGCTGCTACCTATTTCTCTTCCAGCTTTCCCTGGAAAGAATTGTGCCCAGCTTGATGCTTGGAGATGCAGAGATGACAGTGGCAGATGCAGCGGAGAATGGAAATACAAAGTGCAGCGGAGAGTTTCTGGTGCTTTTACATGAGGCAAGAGGAAAGTGCAGCCCAGCAGAGGCTTTGACTTCTGGAGCCTTTTTCTTTGGCAGCAGCTGCTGCAAGTGGGCAAGGGAGCTGCGAGAGTGAACAAGGGGACGGTCCGTCTATGTGAGAAGGAAGCTGCCGAGGCGCAGTGTGTTGTGCTCAGTTTCAAGGCTGCCTGGAGGAGGGGGGGACTTGAAGAACGCCTTCTTTCTGGACGCCTCCTTCTGGCTGTGCTGCAGCTGCATGCACTCTGCAGCACTGAAGGTTTAGGAACCTGCTGCTGGCCAGCTTGTGTCCAGGAGTGCAAGGGCTGCGCCTTCCTTTCTGAAGCAGCCAGAGCATTCTCAGCTGCATCTGCTTGTGAAGCAGCTCTTGGCTGGACATTGGAAATTGGCTCCCCTGAGTACATGAGCCCGGTGTCCAGCTGCTTGGTTCTTCGCCTTCTGTGCTCTGGACAGAAGTGAAGCCCAGCCATGGCTTGGAGCTTTGCCGCTCTTCAGCGTGAACACTGCATGCAGCCACAGTGTGCTGTGCAGGGATTTTCCTTCAGCTCGACGGACAAGCATTTTCTTGCTGTTTCACCGAGTGCAAACTGTCCGTGTAGCTCTCGCTCAGCGAAATGCGTTTGGAGAGAAGCACTTGCTGGATTAGCCTTTCGCTGGCCAAGACTTTCAACACAGCACCACAATCCGGGCGACGACGAGCGGAAAGGACGAACATCTTTTGGTCCTGGCACGTTCTTCTGGGCGAGACGTCTATCCGCCTCTTCGCTCCCTGCAAGGCTGTAAGCTTGGCGGTGGCACTTGCAAGTGAGAAGGCAGGTGCAGAGAGCACCGCGATCTGCCGGAGCTGTGCAGGCTGGAAAGGAAAGAGGGCTACCACTAGGATGTGCTGCAAATACAGGTTTCCACGCGTCGAGGGTAAGCTCCGCGTAAGGTAAGCTCGTTGACCTAAAACTGTTCTCTGTGCGAGACGTAGCTGAGAATCTTTCCGTTAAGATTCAGGCTACAAGGCAGACAGAATGTGCTGCTACCTAGCGCTGAGAGAGAAAGTGCAGAGGAGCCCAGGCGTGTTTCGGCAGAGGCAGCAGCCTGGAGCATTTCTCTGCCGGCACCGTGCTCTCTGGGCGAGAAGTAGACACCGGTTCCACTCCGGCACAATGAAGGCGCAGAGCACGGAGCTGGCATGCGCATCGCCCAGGCTGCAAGAGGAAGCGTGGCTGCCTCTCGCTTGTGTGTGGATTCACGTTAGCACTTGAAAACAGAAAGTTCAAGCTGCGGCTACTTGTGCTGCTACCTATTTCTCTTCCAGCTTTCCCTGGAAAGAATTGTGCCCAGCTTGATGCTTGGAGATGCAGAGATGACAGTGGCAGATGCAGCGGAGAATGGAAATACAAAGTGCAGCGGAGAGTTTCTGGTGCTTTTACATGAAGCAAGAGGAAAGTGCAGCCCAGCAGAGGCTTTGACTTCTGGAGCCTTTTTCTTTGGCAGCAGCTGCTGCAAGTGGGCAAGGGAGCTGCGAGAGTGAAGAAGGGGACGGTCCGTCTATGTGAGAAGGAAGCTGCCGAGCCGCAGTGTGTTGTGCTCAGTTTCAAGGCTGCCTGGAGGAGGGGGGGACTTGAAGAACGCCTTCTTTCTGGACGCCTCCTTCTGGCTGTGCTGCAGCTGCATGCACTCTGCAGCACTGAAGGTTTAGGAACCTGCTGCTGGCCAGCTTGTGTCCAGGAGTGCAAGGGCTGCGCCTTCCTTTCTGAAGCAGCCAGAGCATTCTCAGCTGCATCTGCTTGTGAAGCAGCTCTTGGCTGGACATTGGAAATTGGCTCCCCTGCGTACATGAGCCCGGTGCCCAGCTGCTTGGTTCTTCGCCTTCTGTGCTCTGGACAGAAGTGAAGCCCAGCCATGGCTTGGAGCTTTGCCGCTCTTCAGCGTGAACACTGCATGCAGCCACAGTGTGCTGTGCAGGGATTTTCCTTCAGCTCGACGGACAAGCATTTTCTTGCTGTTTCACCGAGTGCAAACTGTCCGTGTAGCTCTCGCTCAGCGAAATGCGTTTGGAGAGAAGCACTTGCTGGATTAGCCTTTCGCTGGCCAAGACTTTCAACACAGCACCACAATCCGGGCGACGACGAGCGGAAAGGACGAACATCTTTTGGTCCTGGCACGTTCTTCTGGGCGAGACGTCTATCCGCCTCTTCGCTCCCTGCAAGGCTGTAAGCTTGGCGGTGGCACTTGCAAGTGAGAAGGCAGGTGCAGAGAGCACCGCGATCTGCCGGAGCTGTGCAGGCTGGAAAGGAAAGAGGGCTACCACTAGGATGTGCTGCAAATACAGGTTTCCACGCGTCGAGGGTAAGCTCCGCGTAAGGTAAGCTCGTTGACCTAAAACTGTTCTCTGTGCGAGACGTAGCTGAGAATCTTTCCGTTAAGATTCAGGCTACAAGGCAGACAGAATGTGCTGCTACCTAGCGCTGAGAGAGAAAGTGCAGAGGAGCCCAGGCGTGTTTCGGCAGAGGCAGCAGCCTGGAGCATTTCTCTGCCGGCACCGTGCTCTCTGGGCGAGAAGTAGACACCGGTTCCACTCCGGCACAATGAAGGCGCAGAGCACGGAGCTGGCATGCGCATCGCCCAGGCTGCAAGAGGAAGCGTGGCTGCCTCTCGCTTGTGTGTGGATTCACGTTAGCACTTGAAAACAGAAAGTTCAAGCTGCGGCTACTTGTGCTGCTACCTATTTCTCTTCCAGCTTTCCCTGGAAAGAATTGTGCCCAGCTTGATGCTTGGAGATGCAGAGATGACAGTGGCAGATGCAGCGGAGAATGGAAATACAAAGTGCAGCGGAGAGTTTCTGGTGCTTTTACATGAGGCAAGAGGAAAGTGCAGCCCAGCAGAGGCTTTGACTTCTGGAGCCTTTTTCTTTGGCAGCAGCTGCTGCAAGTGGGCAAGGGAGCTGCGAGAGTGAACAAGGGGACGGTCCGTCTATGTGAGAAGGAAGCTGCCGAGGCGCAGTGTGTTGTGCTCAGTTTCAAGGCTGCCTGGAGGAGGGGGGGACTTGAAGAACGCCTTCTTTCTGGACGCCTCCTTCTGGCTGTGCTGCAGCTGCATGCACTCTGCAGCACTGAAGGTTTAGGAACCTGCTGCTGGCCAGCTTGTGTCCAGGAGTGCAAGGGCTGCGCCTTCCTTTCTGAAGCAGCCAGAGCATTCTCAGCTGCATCTGCTTGTGAAGCAGCTCTTGGCTGGACATTGGAAATTGGCTCCCCTGAGTACATGAGCCCGGTGTCCAGCTGCTTGGTTCTTCGCCTTCTGTGCTCTGGACAGAAGTGAAGCCCAGCCATGGCTTGGAGCTTTGCCGCTCTTCAGCGTGAACACTGCATGCAGCCACAGTGTGCTGTGCAGGGATTTTCCTTCAGCTCGACGGACAAGCATTTTCTTGCTGTTTCACCGAGTGCAAACTGTCCGTGTAGCTCTCGCTCAGCGAAATGCGTTTGGAGAGAAGCACTTGCTGGATTAGCCTTTCGCTGGCCAAGACTTTCAACACAGCACCACAATCCGGGCGACGACGAGCGGAAAGGACGAACATCTTTTGGTCCTGGCACGTTCTTCTGGGCGAGACGTCTATCCGCCTCTTCGCTCCCTGCAAGGCTGTAAGCTTGGCGGTGGCACTTGCAAGTGAGAAGGCAGGTGCAGAGAGCACCGCGATCTGCCGGAGCTGTGCAGGCTGGAAAGGAAAGAGGGCTACCACTAGGATGTGCTGCAAATACAGGTTTCCACGCGTCGAGGGTAAGCTCCGCGTAAGGTAAGCTCGTTGACCTAAAACTGTTCTCTGTGCGAGACGTAGCTGAGAATCTTTCCGTTAAGATTCAGGCTACAAGGCAGACAGAATGTGCTGCTACCTAGCGCTGAGAGAGAAAGTGCAGAGGAGCCCAGGCATGTTTCGGCAGAGGCAGCAGCCTGGAGCATTTCTCTGCCGGCACCGTGCTCTCTGGGCGAGAAGTAGACACCGGTTCCACTCCGGCACAATGAAGGCGCAGAGCACGGAGCTGGCATGCGCATCGCACAGGCTGCAAGAGGAAGCGTGGCTGCCTCTCGCTTGTGTGTGGATTCACGTTAGCACTTGAAAACAGAAAGTTCAAGCTGCGGCTACTTGTGCTGCTACCTATTTCTCTTCCAGCTTTCCCTGGAAAGAATTGTGCCCAGCTTGATGCTTGGAGATGCAGAGATGACAGTGGCAGATGCAGCGGAGAATGGAAATACAAAGTGCAGCGGAGAGTTTCTGGTGCTTTTACATGAGGCAAGAGGAAAGTGCAGCCCAGCAGAGGCTTTGACTTCTGGAGCCTTTTTCTTTGGCAGCAGCTGCTGCAAGTGGGCAAGGGAGCTGCGAGAGTGAACAAGGGGACGGTCCGTCTATGTGAGAAGGAAGCTGCCGAGGCGCAGTGTGTTGTGCTCAGTTTCAAGGCTGCCTGGAGGAGGGGGGGACTTGAAGAACGCCTTCTTTCTGGACGCCTCCTTCTGGCTGTGCTCCAGCTGCATGCACTCTGCAGCACTGAAGGTTTAGGAACCTGCTGCTGGCCAGCTTGTGTCCAGGAGTGCAAGGGCTGCGCCTTCCTTTCTGAAGCAGCCAGAGCATTCTCAGCTGCATCTGCTTGTGAAGCAGCTCTTGGCTGGACATTGGAAATTGGCTCCCCTGAGTACATGAGCCCGGTGCCCAGCTGCTTGCTTCTTCGCCTTCTGTGCTCTGGACAGAAGTGAAGCCCAGCCATGGCTTGGAGCTTTGCCGCTCTTCAGCGTGAACACTGCATGCAGCCACAGTGTGCTGTGCAGGGATTTTCCTTCAGCTCGACGGACAAGCATTTTCTTGCTGTTTCACCGAGTGCAAACTGTCCGTGTAGCTCTCGCTCAGCGAAATGCGTTTGGAGAGAAGCACTTGCTGGATTAGCCTTTCGCTGGCCAAGACTTTCAACACAGCACCACAATCCGGGCGACGACGAGCGGAAAGGACGAACATCTTTTGGTCCTGGCACGTTCTTCTGGGCGAGACGTCTATCCGCCTCTTCGCTCCCTGCAAGGCTGTAAGCTTGGCGGTGGCACTTGCAAGTGAGAAGGCAGGTGCAGAGAGCACCGCGATCTGCCGGAGCTGTGCAGGCTGGAAAGGAAAGAGGGCTACCACTAGGATGTGCTGCAAATACAGGTTTCCACGCGTCGAGGGTAAGCTCCGCGTAAGGTAAGCTCGTTGACCTAAAACTGTTCTCTGTGCGAGACGTAGCTGAGAATCTTTCCGTTAAGATTCAGGCTACAAGGCAGACAGAATGTGCTGCTACCTAGCGCTGAGAGAGAAAGTGCAGAGGAGCCCAGGCGTGTTTCGGCAGAGGCAGCAGCCTGGAGCATTTCTCTGCCGGCACCGTGCTCTCTGGGCGAGAAGTAGACACCGGTTCCACTCCGGCACAATGAAGGCGCAGAGCACGGAGCTGGCATGCGCATCGCACAGGCTGCAAGAGGAAGCGTGGCTGCCTCTCGCTTGTGTGTGGATTCACGTTAGCACTTGAAAACAGAAAGTTCAAGCTGCGGCTACTTGTGCTGCTACCTATTTCTCTTCCAGCTTTCCCTGGAAAGAATTGTGCCCAGCTTGATGCTTGGAGATGCAGAGATGACAGTGGCAGATGCAGCGGAGAATGGAAATACAAAGTGCAGCGGAGAGTTTCTGGTGCTTTTACATGAGGCAAGAGGAAAGTGCAGCCCAGCAGAGGCTTTGACTTCTGGAGCCTTTTTCTTTGGCAGCAGCTGCTGCAAGTGGGCAAGGGAGCTGCGAGAGTGAACAAGGGGACGGTCCGTCTATGTGAGAAGGAAGCTGCCGAGCCGCAGTGTGTTGTGCTCAGTTTCAAGGCTGCCTGGAGGAGGGGGGGACTTGAAGAACGCCTTCTTTCTGGACGCCTCCTTCTGGCTGTGCTGCAGCTGCATGCACTCTGCAGCACTGAAGGTTTAGGAACCTGCTGCTGGCCAGCTTGTGTCCAGGAGTGCAAGGGCTGCGCCTTCCTTTCTGAAGCAGCCAGAGCATTCTCAGCTGCATCTGCTTGTGAAGCAGCTCTTGGCTGGACATTGGAAATTGGCTCCCCTGAGTACATGAGCCCGGTGTCCAGCTGCTTGGTTCTTCGCCTTCTGTGCTCTGGACAGAAGTGAAGCCCAGCCATGGCTTGGAGCTTTGCCGCTCTTCAGCGTCAACACTGCATGCAGCCACAGTGTGCTGTGCAGGGATTTTCCTTCAGCTCGACGGACAAGCATTTTCTTGCTGTTTCACCGAGTGCAAACTGTCCGTGTAGCTCTCGCTCAGCGAAATGCGTTTGGAGAGAAGCACTTGCTGGATTAGCCTTTCGCTGGCCAAGACTTTCAACACAGCACCACAATCCGGGCGACGACGAGCGGAAAGGACGAACATCTTTTGGTCCTGGCACGTTCTTCTGGGCGAGACGTCTATCCGCCTCTTCGCTCCCTGCAAGGCTGTAAGCTTGGCGGTGGCACTTGCAAGTGAGAAGGCAGGTGCAGAGAGCACCGCGATCTGCCGGAGCTGTGCAGGCTGGAAAGGAAAGAGGGCTACCACTAGGATGTGCTGCAAATACAGGTTTCCACGCGTCGAGGGTAAGCTCCGCGTAAGGTAAGCTCGTTGACCTAAAACTGTTCTCTGTGCGAGACGTAGCTGAGAATCTTTCCGTTAAGATTCAGGCTACAAGGCAGACAGAATGTGCTGCTACCTAGCGCTGAGAGAGAAAGTGCAGAGGAGCCCAGGCGTGTTTCGGCAGAGGCAGCAGCCTGGAGCATTTCTCTGCCGGCACCGTGCTCTCTGGGCGAGAAGTAGACACCGGTTCCACTCCGGCACAATGAAGGCGCAGAGCACGGAGCTGGCATGCGCATCGCACAGGCTGCAAGAGGAAGCGTGGCTGCCTCTCGCTTGTGTGTGGATTCACGTTAGCACTTGAAAACAGAAAGTTCAAGCTGCGGCTACTTGTGCTGCTACCTATTTCTCTTCCAGCTTTCCCTGGAAAGAATTGTGCCCAGCTTGATGCTTGGAGATGCAGAGATGACAGTGGCAGATGCAGCGGAGAATGGAAATACAAAGTGCAGCGGAGAGTTTCTGGTGCTTTTACATGAGGCAAGAGGAAAGTGCAGCCCAGCAGAGGCTTTGACTTCTGGAGCCTTTTTCTTTGGCAGCAGCTGCTGCAAGTGGGCAAGGGAGCTGCGAGAGTGAACAAGGGGACGGTCCGTCTATGTGAGAAGGAAGCTGCCGAGGCGCAGTGTGTTGTGCTCAGTTTCAAGGCTGCCTGGAGGAGGGGGGGACTTGAAGAACGCCTTCTTTCTGGACGCCTCCTTCTGGCTGTGCTGCAGCTGCATGCACTCTGCAGCACTGAAGGTTTAGGAACCTGCTGCTGGCGTGGTTGTGTCCAGGAGTGCAAGGGCTGCGCCTTCCTTTCTGAAGCAGCCAGAGCATTCTCAGCTGCATCTGCTTGTGAAGCAGCTCTTGGCTGGACATTGGAAATTGGCTCCCCTGCGTACATGAGCCCGGTGCCCAGCTGCTTGGTTCTTCGCCTTCTGTGCTCTGGACAGAAGTGAAGCCCAGCCATGGCTTGGAGCTTTGCCGCTCTTCAGCGTGAACACTGCATGCAGCCACAGTGTGCTGTGCAGGGATTTTCCTTCAGCTCGACGGACAAGCATTTTCTTGCTGTTTCACCGAGTGCAAACTGTCCGTGTAGCTCTCGCTCAGCGAAATGCGTTTGGAGAGAAGCACTTGCTGGATTAGCCTTTCGCTGGCCAAGACTTTCAACACAGCACCACAATCCGGGCGACGACGAGCGGAAAGGACGAACATCTTTTGGTCCTGGCACGTTCTTCTGGGCGAGACGTCTATCCGCCTCTTCGCTCCCTGCAAGGCTGTAAGCTTGGCGGTGGCACTTGCAAGTGAGAAGGCAGGTGCAGAGAGCACCGCGATCTGCCGGAGCTGTGCAGGCTGGAAAGGAAAGAGGGCTACCACTAGGATGTGCTGCAAATACAGGTTTCCACGCGTCGAGGGTAAGCTCCGCGTAAGGTAAGCTCGTTGACCTCAAACTGTTCTCTGTGCGAGACGTAGCTGAGAATCTTTCCGTTAAGATTCAGGCTACAAGGCAGACAGAATGTGCTGCTACCTAGCGCTGAGAGAGAAAGTGCAGAGGAGCCCAGGCGTGTTTGGGCAGAGGCAGCAGCCTGGAGCATTTCTCTGCCGGCACCGTGCTCTCTGGGCGAGAAGTAGACACCGGTTCCACTCCGGCACAATGAAGGCGCAGAGCACGGAGCTGGCATGCGCATCGCACAGGCTGCAAGAGGAAGCGTGGCTGCCTCTCGCTTGTGTGTGGATTCACGTTAGCACTTGAAAACAGAAAGTTCAAGCTGCGGCTACTTGTGCTGCTACCTATTTCTCTTCCAGCTTTCCCTGGAAAGAGTTGTGCCCAGCTTGATGCTTGGAGATGCAGAGATGACAGTGGCAGATGCAGCGGAGAATGGAAATACAGAGTGCAGAGGAGAGTTTCTGGTGCTTTTACATGAGGCAAGAGGAAAGTGCAGCCCAGCAGAGGCTTTGACTTCTGGAGCCTTTTTCTTTGGCAGCAGCTGCTGCAAGTGGGCAAGGGAGCTGCGAGAGTGAACAAGGGGACGGTCCGTCTATGTGAGAAGGAAGCTGCCGAGCCGCAGTGTGTTGTGCTCAGTTTCAAGGCTGCCTGGAGGAGGGGGGGACTTGAAGAACGCCTTCTTTCTGGACGCCTCCTTCTGGCTGTGCTGCAGCTGCATGCACTCTGCAGCACTGAAGGTTTAGGAACCTGCTGCTGGCCAGCTTGTGTCCAGGAGTGCAAGGGCTGCGCCTTCCTTTCTGAAGCAGCCAGAGCATTCTCAGCTGCATCTGCTTGTGAAGCAGCTCTTGGCTGGACATTGGAAATTGGCTCCCCTGAGTACATGAGCCCGGTGTCCAGCTGCTTGGTTCTTCGCCTTCTGTGCTCTGGACAGAAGTGAAGCCCAGCCATGGCTTGGAGCTTTGCCGCTCTTCAGCGTCAACACTGCATGCAGCCACAGTGTGCTGTGCAGGGATTTTCCTTCAGCTCGACGGACAAGCATTTTCTTGCTGTTTCACCGAGTCCAAACTGTCCGTGTAGCTCTCGCTCAGCGAAATGCGTTTGGAGAGAAGCACTTGCTGGATTAGCCTTTCGCTGGCCAAGACTTTCAACACAGCACCACAATCCGGGCGACGACGAGCGGAAAGGACGAACATCTTTTGGTCCTGGCACGTTCTTCTGGGCGAGACGTCTATCCGCCTCTTCGCTCCCTGCAAGGCTGTAAGCTTGGCGGTGGCACTTGCAAGTGAGAAGGCAGGTGCAGAGAGCACCGCGATCTGCCGGAGCTGTGCAGGCTGGAAAGGAAAGAGGGCTACCACTAGGATGTGCTGCAAATACAGGTTTCCACGCGTCGAGGGTAAGCTCCGCGTAAGGTAAGCTCGTTGACCTAAAACTGTTCTCTGTGCGAGACGTAGCTGAGAATCTTTCCGTTAAGATTCAGGCTACAAGGCAGACAGAATGTGCTGCTACCTAGCGCTGAGAGAGAAAGTGCAGAGGAGCCCAGGCGTGTTTCGGCAGAGGCAGCAGCCTGGAGCATTTCTCTGCCGGCACCGTGCTCTCTGGGCGAGAAGTAGACACCGGTTCCACTCCGGCACAATGAAGGCGCAGAGCACGGAGCTGGCATGCGCATCGCACAGGCTGCAAGAGGAAGCGTGGCTGCCTCTCGCTTGTGTGTGGATTCACGTTAGCACTTGAAAACAGAAAGTTCAAGCTGCGGCTACTTGTGCTGCTACCTATTTCTCTTCCAGCTTTCCCTGGAAAGAATTGTGCCCAGCTTGATGCTTGGAGATGCAGAGATGACAGTGGCAGATGCAGCGGAGAATGGAAATACAAAGTGCAGCGGAGAGTTTCTGGTGCTTTTACATGAGGCAAGAGGAAAGTGCAGCCCAGCAGAGGCTTTGACTTCTGGAGCCTTTTTCTTTGGCAGCAGCTGCTGCAAGTGGGCAAGGGAGCTGCGAGAGTGAACAAGGGGACGGTCCGTCTATGTGAGAAGGAAGCTGCCGAGGCGCAGTGTGTTGTGCTCAGTTTCAAGGCTGCCTGGAGGAGGGGGGGACTTGAAGAACGCCTTCTTTCTGGACGCCTCCTTCTGGCTGTGCTGCAGCTGCATGCACTCTGCAGCACTGAAGGTTTAGGAACCTGCTGCTGGCCAGCTTGTGTCCAGGAGTGCAAGGGCTGCGCCTTCCTTTCTGAAGCAGCCAGAGCATTCTCAGCTGCATCTGCTTGTGAAGCAGCTCTTGGCTGGACATTGGAAATTGGCTCCCCTGAGTACATGAGCCCGGTGTCCAGCTGCTTGGTTCTTCGCCTTCTGTGCTCTGGACAGAAGTGAAGCCCAGCCATGGCTTGGAGCTTTGCCGCTCTTCAGCGTGAACACTGCATGCAGCCACAGTGTGCTGTGCAGGGATTTTCCTTCAGCTCGACGGACAAGCATTTTCTTGCTGTTTCACCGAGTGCAAACTGTCCGTGTAGCTCTCGCTCAGCGAAATGCGTTTGGAGAGAAGCACTTGCTGGATTAGCCTTTCGCTGGCCAAGACTTTCAACACAGCACCACAATCCGGGCGACGACGAGCGGAAAGGACGAACATCTTTTGGTCCTGGCACGTTCTTCTGGGCGAGACGTCTATCCGCCTCTTCGCTCCCTGCAAGGCTGTAAGCTTGGCGGTGGCACTTGCAAGTGAGAAGGCAGGTGCAGAGAGCACCGCGATCTGCCGGAGCTGTGCAGGCTGGAAAGGAAAGAGGGCTACCACTAGGATGTGCTGCAAATACAGGTTTCCACGCGTCGAGGGTAAGCTCCGCGTAAGGTAAGCTCGTTGACCTAAAACTGTTCTCTGTGCGAGACGTAGCTGAGAATCTTTCCGTTAAGATTCAGGCTACAAGGCAGACAGAATGTGCTGCTACCTAGCGCTGAGAGAGAAAGTGCAGAGGAGCCCAGGCGTGTTTCGGCAGAGGCAGCAGCCTGGAGCATTTCTCTGCCGGCACCGTGCTCTCTGGGCGAGAAGTAGACACCGGTTCCACTCCGGCACAATGAAGGCGCAGAGCACGGAGCTGGCATGCGCATCGCACAGGCTGCAAGAGGAAGCGTGGCTGCCTCTCGCTTGTGTGTGGATTCACGTTAGCACTTGAAAACAGAAAGTTCAAGCTGCGGCTACTTGTGCTGCTACCTATTTCTCTTCCAGCTTTCCCTGGAAAGAATTGTGCCCAGCTTGATGCTTGGAGATGCAGAGATGACAGTGGCAGATGCAGCGGAGAATGGAAATACAAAGTGCAGCGGAGAGTTTCTGGTGCTTTTACATGAGGCAAGAGGAAAGTGCAGCCCAGCAGAGGCTTTGACTTCTGGAGCCTTTTTCTTTGGCAGCAGCTGCTGCAAGTGGGCAAGGGAGCTGCGAGAGTGAACAAGGGGACGGTCCGTCTATGTGAGAAGGAAGCTGCCGAGCCGCAGTGTGTTGTGCTCAGTTTCAAGGCTGCCTGGAGGAGGGGGGGACTTGAAGAACGCCTTCTTTCTGGACGCCTCCTTCTGGCTGTGCTGCAGCTGCATGCACTCTGCAGCACTGAAGGTTTAGGAACCTGCTGCTGGCCAGCTTGTGTCCAGGAGTGCAAGGGCTGCGCCTTCCTTTCTGAAGCAGCCAGAGCATTCTCAGCTGCATCTGCTTGTGAAGCAGCTCTTGGCTGGACATTGGAAATTGGCTCCCCTGAGTACATGAGCCCGGTGTCCAGCTGCTTGGTTCTTCGCCTTCTGTGCTCTGGACAGAAGTGAAGCCCAGCCATGGCTTGGAGCTTTGCCGCTCTTCAGCGTCAACACTGCATGCAGCCACAGTGTGCTGTGCAGGGATTTTCCTTCAGCTCGACGGACAAGCATTTTCTTGCTGTTTCACCGAGTCCAAACTGTCCGTGTAGCTCTCGCTCAGCGAAATGCGTTTGGAGAGAAGCACTTGCTGGATTAGCCTTTCGCTGGCCAAGACTTTCAACACAGCACCACAATCCGGGCGACGACGAGCGGAAAGGACGAACATCTTTTGGTCCTGGCACGTTCTTCTGGGCGAGACGTCTATCCGCCTCTTCGCTCCCTGCAAGGCTGTAAGCTTGGCGGTGGCACTTGCAAGTGAGAAGGCAGGTGCAGAGAGCACCGCGATCTGCCGGAGCTGTGCAGGCTGGAAAGGAAAGAGGGCTACCACTAGGATGTGCTGCAAATACAGGTTTCCACGCGTCGAGGGTAAGCTCCGCGTAAGGTAAGCTCGTTGACCTAAAACTGTTCTCTGTGCGAGACGTAGCTGAGAATCTTTCCGTTAAGATTCAGGCTACAAGGCAGACAGAATGTGCTGCTACCTAGCGCTGAGAGAGAAAGTGCAGAGGAGCCCAGGCGTGTTTCGGCAGAGGCAGCAGCCTGGAGCATTTCTCTGCCGGCACCGTGCTCTCTGGGCGAGAAGTAGACACCGGTTCCACTCCGGCACAATGAAGGCGCAGAGCACGGAGCTGGCATGCGCATCGCACAGGCTGCAAGAGGAAGCGTGGCTGCCTCTCGCTTGTGTGTGGATTCACGTTAGCACTTGAAAACAGAAAGTTCAAGCTGCGGCTACTTGTGCTGCTACCTATTTCTCTTCCAGCTTTCCCTGGAAAGAATTGTGCCCAGCTTGATGCTTGGAGATGCAGAGATGACAGTGGCAGATGCAGCGGAGAATGGAAATACAAAGTGCAGCGGAGAGTTTCTGGTGCTTTTACATGAGGCAAGAGGAAAGTGCAGCCCAGCAGAGGCTTTGACTTCTGGAGCCTTTTTCTTTGGCAGCAGCTGCTGCAAGTGGGCAAGGGAGCTGCGAGAGTGAACAAGGGGACGGTCCGTCTATGTGAGAAGGAAGCTGCCGAGGCGCAGTGTGTTGTGCTCAGTTTCAAGGCTGCCTGGAGGAGGGGGGGACTTGAAGAACGCCTTCTTTCTGGACGCCTCCTTCTGGCTGTGCTGCAGCTGCATGCACTCTGCAGCACTGAAGGTTTAGGAACCTGCTGCTGGCCAGCTTGTGTCCAGGAGTGCAAGGGCTGCGCCTTCCTTTCTGAAGCAGCCAGAGCATTCTCAGCTGCATCTGCTTGTGAAGCAGCTCTTGGCTGGACATTGGAAATTGGCTCCCCTGAGTACATGAGCCCGGTGTCCAGCTGCTTGGTTCTTCGCCTTCTGTGCTCTGGACAGAAGTGAAGCCCAGCCATGGCTTGGAGCTTTGCCGCTCTTCAGCGTGAACACTGCATGCAGCCACAGTGTGCTGTGCAGGGATTTTCCTTCAGCTCGACGGACAAGCATTTTCTTGCTGTTTCACCGAGTGCAAACTGTCCGTGTAGCTCTCGCTCAGCGAAATGCGTTTGGAGAGAAGCACTTGCTGGATTAGCCTTTCGCTGGCCAAGACTTTCAACACAGCACCACAATCCGGGCGACGACGAGCGGAAAGGACGAACATCTTTTGGTCCTGGCACGTTCTTCTGGGCGAGACGTCTATCCGCCTCTTCGCTCCCTGCAAGGCTGTAAGCTTGGCGGTGGCACTTGCAAGTGAGAAGGCAGGTGCAGAGAGCACCGCGATCTGCCGGAGCTGTGCAGGCTGGAAAGGAAAGAGGGCTACCACTAGGATGTGCTGCAAATACAGGTTTCCACGCGTCGAGGGTAAGCTCCGCGTAAGGTAAGCTCGTTGACCTAAAACTGTTCTCTGTGCGAGACGTAGCTGAGAATCTTTCCGTTAAGATTCAGGCTACAAGGCAGACAGAATGTGCTGCTACCTAGCGCTGAGAGAGAAAGTGCAGAGGAGCCCAGGCGTGTTTCGGCAGAGGCAGCAGCCTGGAGCATTTCTCTGCCGGCACCGTGCTCTCTGGGCGAGAAGTAGACACCGGTTCCACTCCGGCACAATGAAGGCGCAGAGCACGGAGCTGGCATGCGCATCGCCCAGGCTGCAAGAGGAAGCGTGGCTGCCTCTCGCTTGTGTGTGGATTCACGTTAGCACTTGAAAACAGAAAGTTCAAGCTGCGGCTACTTGTGCTGCTACCTATTTCTCTTCCAGCTTTCCCTGGAAAGAATTGTGCCCAGCTTGATGCTTGGAGATGCAGAGATGACAGTGGCAGATGCAGCGGAGAATGGAAATACAAAGTGCAGCGGAGAGTTTCTGGTGCTTTTACATGAAGCAAGAGGAAAGTGCAGCCCAGCAGAGGCTTTGACTTCTGGAGCCTTTTTCTTTGGCAGCAGCTGCTGCAAGTGGGCAAGGGAGCTGCGAGAGTGAAGAAGGGGACGGTCCGTCTATGTGAGAAGGAAGCTGCCGAGCCGCAGTGTGTTGTGCTCAGTTTCAAGGCTGCCTGGAGGAGGGGGGGACTTGAAGAACGCCTTCTTTCTGGACGCCTCCTTCTGGCTGTGCTGCAGCTGCATGCACTCTGCAGCACTGAAGGTTTAGGAACCTGCTGCTGGCCAGCTTGTGTCCAGGAGTGCAAGGGCTGCGCCTTCCTTTCTGAAGCAGCCAGAGCATTCTCAGCTGCATCTGCTTGTGAAGCAGCTCTTGGCTGGACATTGGAAATTGGCTCCCCTGCGTACATGAGCCCGGTGCCCAGCTGCTTGGTTCTTCGCCTTCTGTGCTCTGGACAGAAGTGAAGCCCAGCCATGGCTTGGAGCTTTGCCGCTCTTCAGCGTGAACACTGCATGCAGCCACAGTGTGCTGTGCAGGGATTTTCCTTCAGCTCGACGGACAAGCATTTTCTTGCTGTTTCACCGAGTGCAAACTGTCCGTGTAGCTCTCGCTCAGCGAAATGCGTTTGGAGAGAAGCACTTGCTGGATTAGCCTTTCGCTGGCCAAGACTTTCAACACAGCACCACAATCCGGGCGACGACGAGCGGAAAGGACGAACATCTTTTGGTCCTGGCACGTTCTTCTGGGCGAGACGTCTATCCGCCTCTTCGCTCCCTGCAAGGCTGTAAGCTTGGCGGTGGCACTTGCAAGTGAGAAGGCAGGTGCAGAGAGCACCGCGATCTGCCGGAGCTGTGCAGGCTGGAAAGGAAAGAGGGCTACCACTAGGATGTGCTGCAAATACAGGTTTCCACGCGTCGAGGGTAAGCTCCGCGTAAGGTAAGCTCGTTGACCTAAAACTGTTCTCTGTGCGAGACGTAGCTGAGAATCTTTCCGTTAAGATTCAGGCTACAAGGCAGACAGAATGTGCTGCTACCTAGCGCTGAGAGAGAAAGTGCAGAGGAGCCCAGGCGTGTTTCGGCAGAGGCAGCAGCCTGGAGCATTTCTCTGCCGGCACCGTGCTCTCTGGGCGAGAAGTAGACACCGGTTCCACTCCGGCACAATGAAGGCGCAGAGCACGGAGCTGGCATGCGCATCGCACAGGCTGCAAGAGGAAGCGTGGCTGCCTCTCGCTTGTGTGTGGATTCACGTTAGCACTTGAAAACAGAAAGTTCAAGCTGCGGCTACTTGTGCTGCTACCTATTTCTCTTCCAGCTTTCCCTGGAAAGAATTGTGCCCAGCTTGATGCTTGGAGATGCAGAGATGACAGTGGCAGATGCAGCGGAGAATGGAAATACAAAGTGCAGCGGAGAGTTTCTGGTGCTTTTACATGAGGCAAGAGGAAAGTGCAGCCCAGCAGAGGCTTTGACTTCTGGAGCCTTTTTCTTTGGCAGCAGCTGCTGCAAGTGGGCAAGGGAGCTGCGAGAGTGAACAAGGGGACGGTCCGTCTATGTGAGAAGGAAGCTGCCGAGGCGCAGTGTGTTGTGCTCAGTTTCAAGGCTGCCTGGAGGAGGGGGGGACTTGAAGAACGCCTTCTTTCTGGACGCCTCCTTCTGGCTGTGCTGCAGCTGCATGCACTCTGCAGCACTGAAGGTTTAGGAACCTGCTGCTGGCCAGCTTGTGTCCAGGAGTGCAAGGGCTGCGCCTTCCTTTCTGAAGCAGCCAGAGCATTCTCAGCTGCATCTGCTTGTGAAGCAGCTCTTGGCTGGACATTGGAAATTGGCTCCCCTGAGTACATGAGCCCGGTGTCCAGCTGCTTCGTTCTTCGCCTTCTGTGCTCTGGACAGAAGTGAAGCCCAGCCATGGCTTGGAGCTTTGCCGCTCTTCAGCGTGAACACTGCATGCAGCCACAGTGTGCTGTGCAGGGATTTTCCTTCAGCTCGACGGACAAGCATTTTCTTGCTGTTTCACCGAGTGCAAACTGTCCGTGTAGCTCTCGCTCAGCGAAATGCGTTTGGAGAGAAGCACTTGCTGGATTAGCCTTTCGCTGGCCAAGACTTTCAACACAGCACCACAATCCGGGCGACGACGAGCGGAAAGGACGAACATCTTTTGGTCCTGGCACGTTCTTCTGGGCGAGACGTCTATCCGCCTCTTCGCTCCCTGCAAGGCTGTAAGCTTGGCGGTGGCACTTGCAAGTGAGAAGGCAGGTGCAGAGAGCACCGCGATCTGCCGGAGCTGTGCAGGCTGGAAAGGAAAGAGGGCTACCACTAGGATGTGCTGCAAATACAGGTTTCCACGCGTCGAGGGTAAGCTCCGCGTAAGGTAAGCTCGTTGACCTAAAACTGTTCTCTGTGCGAGACGTAGCTGAGAATCTTTCCGTTAAGATTCAGGCTACAAGGCAGACAGAATGTGCTGCTACCTAGCGCTGAGAGAGAAAGTGCAGAGGAGCCCAGGCATGTTTCGGCAGAGGCAGCAGCCTGGAGCATTTCTCTGCCGGCACCGTGCTCTCTGGGCGAGAAGTAGACACCGGTTCCACTCCGGCACAATGAAGGCGCAGAGCACGGAGCTGGCATGCGCATCGCACAGGCTGCAAGAGGAAGCGTGGCTGCCTCTCGCTTGTGTGTGGATTCACGTTAGCACTTGAAAACAGAAAGTTCAAGCTGCGGCTACTTGTGCTGCTACCTATTTCTCTTCCAGCTTTCCCTGGAAAGAATTGTGCCCAGCTTGATGCTTGGAGATGCAGAGATGACAGTGGCAGATGCAGCGGAGAATGGAAATACAAAGTGCAGCGGAGAGTTTCTGGTGCTTTTACATGAGGCAAGAGGAAAGTGCAGCCCAGCAGAGGCTTTGACTTCTGGAGCCTTTTTCTTTGGCAGCAGCTGCTGCAAGTGGGCAAGGGAGCTGCGAGAGTGAACAAGGGGACGGTCCGTCTATGTGAGAAGGAAGCTGCCGAGGCGCAGTGTGTTGTGCTCAGTTTCAAGGCTGCCTGGAGGAGGGGGGGACTTGAAGAACGCCTTCTTTCTGGACGCCTCCTTCTGGCTGTGCTCCAGCTGCATGCACTCTGCAGCACTGAAGGTTTAGGAACCTGCTGCTGGCCAGCTTGTGTCCAGGAGTGCAAGGGCTGCGCCTTCCTTTCTGAAGCAGCCAGAGCATTCTCAGCTGCATCTGCTTGTGAAGCAGCTCTTGGCTGGACATTGGAAATTGGCTCCCCTGCGTACATGAGCCCGGTGCCCAGCTGCTTCGTTCTTCGCCTTCTGTGCTCTGGACAGAAGTGAAGCCCAGCCATGGCTTGGAGCTTTGCCGCTCTTCAGCGTGAACACTGCATGCAGCCACAGTGTGCTGTGCAGGGATTTTCCTTCAGCTCGACGGACAAGCATTTTCTTGCTGTTTCACCGAGTGCAAACTGTCCGTGTAGCTCTCGCTCAGCGAAATGCGTTTGGAGAGAAGCACTTGCTGGATTAGCCTTTCGCTGGCCAAGACTTTCAACACAGCACCACAATCCGGGCGACGACGAGCGGAAAGGACGAACATCTTTTGGTCCTGGCACGTTCTTCTGGGCGAGACGTCTATCCGCCTCTTCGCTCCCTGCAAGGCTGTAAGCTTGGCGGTGGCACTTGCAAGTGAGAAGGCAGGTGCAGAGAGCACCGCGATCTGCCGGAGCTGTGCAGGCTGGAAAGGAAAGAGGGCTACCACTAGGATGTGCTGCAAATACAGGTTTCCACGCGTCGAGGGTAAGCTCCGCGTAAGGTAAGCTCGTTGACCTCAAACTGTTCTCTGTGCGAGACGTAGCTGAGAATCTTTCCGTTAAGATTCAGGCTACAAGGCAGACAGAATGTGCTGCTACCTAGCGCTGAGAGAGAAAGTGCAGAGGAGCCCAGGCGTGTTTCGGCAGAGGCAGCAGCCTGGAGCATTTCTCTGCCGGCACCGTGCTCTCTGGGCGAGAAGTAGACACCGGTTCCACTCCGGCACAATGAAGGCGCAGAGCACGGAGCTGGCATGCGCATCGCACAGGCTGCAAGAGGAAGCGTGGCTGCCTCTCGCTTGTGTGTGGATTCACGTTAGCACTTGAAAACAGAAAGTTCAAGCTGCGGCTACTTGTGCTGCTACCTATTTCTCTTCCAGCTTTCCCTGGAAAGAATTGTGCCCAGCTTGATGCTTGGAGATGCAGAGATGACAGTGGCAGATGCAGCGGAGAATGGAAATACAAAGTGCAGCGGAGAGTTTCTGGTGCTTTTACATGAGGCAAGAGGAAAGTGCAGCCCAGCAGAGGCTTTGACTTCTGGAGCCTTTTTCTTTGGCAGCAGCTGCTGCAAGTGGGCAAGGGAGCTGCGAGAGTGAACAAGGGGACGGTCCGTCTATGTGAGAAGGAAGCTGCCGAGCCGCAGTGTGTTGTGCTCAGTTTCAAGGCTGCCTGGAGGAGGGGGGGACTTGAAGAACGCCTTCTTTCTGGACGCCTCCTTCTGGCTGTGCTGCAGCTGCATGCACTCTGCAGCACTGAAGGTTTAGGAACCTGCTGCTGGCCAGCTTGTGTCCAGGAGTGCAAGGGCTGCGCCTTCCTTTCTGAAGCAGCCAGAGCATTCTCAGCTGCATCTGCTTGTGAAGCAGCTCTTGGCTGGACATTGGAAATTGGCTCCCCTGAGTACATGAGCCCGGTGTCCAGCTGCTTGGTTCTTCGCCTTCTGTGCTCTGGACAGAAGTGAAGCCCAGCCATGGCTTGGAGCTTTGCCGCTCTTCAGCGTCAACACTGCATGCAGCCACAGTGTGCTGTGCAGGGATTTTCCTTCAGCTCGACGGACAAGCATTTTCTTGCTGTTTCACCGAGTGCAAACTGTCCGTGTAGCTCTCGCTCAGCGAAATGCGTTTGGAGAGAAGCACTTGCTGGATTAGCCTTTCGCTGGCCAAGACTTTCAACACAGCACCACAATCCGGGCGACGACGAGCGGAAAGGACGAACATCTTTTGGTCCTGGCACGTTCTTCTGGGCGAGACGTCTATCCGCCTCTTCGCTCCCTGCAAGGCTGTAAGCTTGGCGGTGGCACTTGCAAGTGAGAAGGCAGGTGCAGAGAGCACCGCGATCTGCCGGAGCTGTGCAGGCTGGAAAGGAAAGAGGGCTACCACTAGGATGTGCTGCAAATACAGGTTTCCACGCGTCGAGGGTAAGCTCCGCGTAAGGTAAGCTCGTTGACCTAAAACTGTTCTCTGTGCGAGACGTAGCTGAGAATCTTTCCGTTAAGATTCAGGCTACAAGGCAGACAGAATGTGCTGCTACCTAGCGCTGAGAGAGAAAGTGCAGAGGAGCCCAGGCGTGTTTCGGCAGAGGCAGCAGCCTGGAGCATTTCTCTGCCGGCACCGTGCTCTCTGGGCGAGAAGTAGACACCGGTTCCACTCCGGCACAATGAAGGCGCAGAGCACGGAGCTGGCATGCGCATCGCACAGGCTGCAAGAGGAAGCGTGGCTGCCTCTCGCTTGTGTGTGGATTCACGTTAGCACTTGAAAACAGAAAGTTCAAGCTGCGGCTACTTGTGCTGCTACCTATTTCTCTTCCAGCTTTCCCTGGAAAGAATTGTGCCCAGCTTGATGCTTGGAGATGCAGAGATGACAGTGGCAGATGCAGCGGAGAATGGAAATACAAAGTGCAGCGGAGAGTTTCTGGTGCTTTTACATGAGGCAAGAGGAAAGTGCAGCCCAGCAGAGGCTTTGACTTCTGGAGCCTTTTTCTTTGGCAGCAGCTGCTGCAAGTGGGCAAGGGAGCTGCGAGAGTGAACAAGGGGACGGTCCGTCTATGTGAGAAGGAAGCTGCCGAGGCGCAGTGTGTTGTGCTCAGTTTCAAGGCTGCCTGGAGGAGGGGGGGACTTGAAGAACGCCTTCTTTCTGGACGCCTCCTTCTGGCTGTGCTGCAGCTGCATGCACTCTGCAGCACTGAAGGTTTAGGAACCTGCTGCTGGCGTGGTTGTGTCCAGGAGTGCAAGGGCTGCGCCTTCCTTTCTGAAGCAGCCAGAGCATTCTCAGCTGCATCTGCTTGTGAAGCAGCTCTTGGCTGGACATTGGAAATTGGCTCCCCTGCGTACATGAGCCCGGTGCCCAGCTGCTTGGTTCTTCGCCTTCTGTGCTCTGGACAGAAGTGAAGCCCAGCCATGGCTTGGAGCTTTGCCGCTCTTCAGCGTGAACACTGCATGCAGCCACAGTGTGCTGTGCAGGGATTTTCCTTCAGCTCGACGGACAAGCATTTTCTTGCTGTTTCACCGAGTGCAAACTGTCCGTGTAGCTCTCGCTCAGCGAAATGCGTTTGGAGAGAAGCACTTGCTGGATTAGCCTTTCGCTGGCCAAGACTTTCAACACAGCACCACAATCCGGGCGACGACGAGCGGAAAGGACGAACATCTTTTGGTCCTGGCACGTTCTTCTGGGCGAGACGTCTATCCGCCTCTTCGCTCCCTGCAAGGCTGTAAGCTTGGCGGTGGCACTTGCAAGTGAGAAGGCAGGTGCAGAGAGCACCGCGATCTGCCGGAGCTGTGCAGGCTGGAAAGGAAAGAGGGCTACCACTAGGATGTGCTGCAAATACAGGTTTCCACGCGTCGAGGGTAAGCTCCGCGTAAGGTAAGCTCGTTGACCTCAAACTGTTCTCTGTGCGAGACGTAGCTGAGAATCTTTCCGTTAAGATTCAGGCTACAAGGCAGACAGAATGTGCTGCTACCTAGCGCTGAGAGAGAAAGTGCAGAGGAGCCCAGGCGTGTTTGGGCAGAGGCAGCAGCCTGGAGCATTTCTCTGCCGGCACCGTGCTCTCTGGGCGAGAAGTAGACACCGGTTCCACTCCGGCACAATGAAGGCGCAGAGCACGGAGCTGGCATGCGCATCGCACAGGCTGCAAGAGGAAGCGTGGCTGCCTCTCGCTTGTGTGTGGATTCACGTTAGCACTTGAAAACAGAAAGTTCAAGCTGCGGCTACTTGTGCTGCTACCTATTTCTCTTCCAGCTTTCCCTGGAAAGAGTTGTGCCCAGCTTGATGCTTGGAGATGCAGAGATGACAGTGGCAGATGCAGCGGAGAATGGAAATACAGAGTGCAGAGGAGAGTTTCTGGTGCTTTTACATGAGGCAAGAGGAAAGTGCAGCCCAGCAGAGGCTTTGACTTCTGGAGCCTTTTTCTTTGGCAGCAGCTGCTGCAAGTGGGCAAGGGAGCTGCGAGAGTGAACAAGGGGACGGTCCGTCTATGTGAGAAGGAAGCTGCCGAGCCGCAGTGTGTTGTGCTCAGTTTCAAGGCTGCCTGGAGGAGGGGGGGACTTGAAGAACGCCTTCTTTCTGGACGCCTCCTTCTGGCTGTGCTGCAGCTGCATGCACTCTGCAGCACTGAAGGTTTAGGAACCTGCTGCTGGCCAGCTTGTGTCCAGGAGTGCAAGGGCTGCGCCTTCCTTTCTGAAGCAGCCAGAGCATTCTCAGCTGCATCTGCTTGTGAAGCAGCTCTTGGCTGGACATTGGAAATTGGCTCCCCTGAGTACATGAGCCCGGTGTCCAGCTGCTTGGTTCTTCGCCTTCTGTGCTCTGGACAGAAGTGAAGCCCAGCCATGGCTTGGAGCTTTGCCGCTCTTCAGCGTCAACACTGCATGCAGCCACAGTGTGCTGTGCAGGGATTTTCCTTCAGCTCGACGGACAAGCATTTTCTTGCTGTTTCACCGAGTGCAAACTGTCCGTGTAGCTCTCGCTCAGCGAAATGCGTTTGGAGAGAAGCACTTGCTGGATTAGCCTTTCGCTGGCCAAGACTTTCAACACAGCACCACAATCCGGGCGACGACGAGCGGAAAGGACGAACATCTTTTGGTCCTGGCACGTTCTTCTGGGCGAGACGTCTATCCGCCTCTTCGCTCCCTGCAAGGCTGTAAGCTTGGCGGTGGCACTTGCAAGTGAGAAGGCAGGTGCAGAGAGCACCGCGATCTGCCGGCGCTGTGCAGGCTGGAAAGGAAAGAGGGCTACCACTAGGATGTGCTGCAAATACAGGTTTCCACGCGTCGAGGGTAAGCTCCGCGTAAGGTAAGCTCGTTGACCTAAAACTGTTCTCTGTGCGAGACGTAGCTGAGAATCTTTCCGTTAAGACTCAGGCTACAAGGCAGACAGAATGTGCTGCTACCTAGCGCTGAGAGAGAAAGTGCAGAGGAGCCCAGGCGTGTTTCGGCAGAGGCAGCAGCCTGGAGCATTTCCCTGCCGGCACCGTGCTCTCTGGGCGAGAAGTAGACACCGGTTCCACTCCGGCACAATGAAGGCGCAGAGCACGGAGCTGGCATGCGCATCGCACAGGCTGCAAGAGGAAGCGTGGCTGCCTCTCGCTTGTGTGTGGATTCACGTTAGCACTTGAAAACAGAAAGTTCAAGCTGCGGCTACTTGTGCTGCTACCTATTTCTCTTCCAGCTTTCCCTGGAAAGAATTGTGCCCAGCTTGATGCTTGGAGATGCAGAGATGACAGTGGCAGATGCAGCGGAGAATGGAAATACAAAGTGCAGCGGAGAGTTTCTGGTGCTTTTACATGAGGCAAGAGGAAAGTGCAGCCCAGCAGAGGCTTTGACTTCTGGAGCCTTTTTCTTTGGCAGCAGCTGCTGCAAGTGGGCAAGGGAGCTGCGAGAGTGAACAAGGGGACGGTCCGTCTATGTGAGAAGGAAGCTGCCGAGCCGCAGTGTGTTGTGCTCAGTTTCAAGGCTGCCTGGAGGAGGGGGGGACTTGAAGAACGCCTTCTTTCTGGACGCCTCCTTCTGGCTGTGCTGCAGCTGCATGCACTCTGCAGCACTGAAGGTTTAGGAACCTGCTGCTGGCCAGCTTGTGTCCAGGAGTGCAAGGGCTGCGCCTTCCTTTCTGAAGCAGCCAGAGCATTCTCAGCTGCATCTGCTTGTGAAGCAGCTCTTGGCTGGACATTGGAAATTGGCTCCCCTGCGTACATGAGCCCGGTGCCCAGCTGCTTGGTTCTTCGCCTTCTGTGCTCTGGACAGAAGTGAAGCCCAGCCATGGCTTGGAGCTTTGCCGCTCTTCAGCGTCAACACTGCATGCAGCCACAGTGTGCTGTGCAGGGATTTTCCTTCAGCTCGACGGACAAGCATTTTCTTGCTGTTTCACCGAGTGCAAACTGTCCGTGTAGCTCTCGCTCAGCGAAATGCGTTTGGAGAGAAGCACTTGCTGGATTAGCCTTTCGCTGGCCAAGACTTTCAACACAGCACCACAATCCGGGCGACGACGAGCGGAAAGGACGAACATCTTTTGGTCCTGGCACGTTCTTCTGGGCGAGACGTCTATCCGCCTCTTCGCTCCCTGCAAGGCTGTAAGCTTGGCGGTGGCACTTGCAAGTGAGAAGGCAGGTGCAGAGAGCACCGCGATCTGCCGGAGCTGTGCAGGCTGGAAAGGAAAGAGGGCTACCACTAGGATGTGCTGCAAATACAGGTTTCCACGCGTCGAGGGTAAGCTCCGCGTAAGGTAAGCTCGTTGACCTCAAACTGTTCTCTGTGCGAGACGTAGCTGAGAATCTTTCCGTTAAGATTCAGGCTACAAGGCAGACAGAATGTGCTGCTACCTAGCGCTGAGAGAGAAAGTGCAGAGGAGCCCAGGCGTGTTTGGGCAGAGGCAGCAGCCTGGAGCATTTCTCTGCCGGCACCGTGCTCTCTGGGCGAGAAGTAGACACCGGTTCCACTCCGGCACAATGAAGGCGCAGAGCACGGAGCTGGCATGCGCATCGCACAGGCTGCAAGAGGAAGCGTGGCTGCCTCTCGCTTGTGTGTGGATTCACGTTAGCACTTGAAAACAGAAAGTTCAAGCTGCGGCTACTTGTGCTGCTACCTATTTCTCTTCCAGCTTTCCCTGGAAAGAGTTGTGCCCAGCTTGATGCTTGGAGATGCAGAGATGACAGTGGCAGATGCAGCGGAGAATGGAAATACAGAGTGCAGAGGAGAGTTTCTGGTGCTTTTACATGAGGCAAGAGGAAAGTGCAGCCCAGCAGAGGCTTTGACTTCTGGAGCCTTTTTCTTTGGCAGCAGCTGCTGCAAGTGGGCAAGGGAGCTGCGAGAGTGAACAAGGGGACGGTCCGTCTATGTGAGAAGGAAGCTGCCGAGCCGCAGTGTGTTGTGCTCAGTTTCAAGGCTGCCTGGAGGAGGGGGGGACTTGAAGAACGCCTTCTTTCTGGACGCCTCCTTCTGGCTGTGCTGCAGCTGCATGCACTCTGCAGCACTGAAGGTTTAGGAACCTGCTGCTGGCCAGCTTGTGTCCAGGAGTGCAAGGGCTGCGCCTTCCTTTCTGAAGCAGCCAGAGCATTCTCAGCTGCATCTGCTTGTGAAGCAGCTCTTGGCTGGACATTGGAAATTGGCTCCCCTGAGTACATGAGCCCGGTGTCCAGCTGCTTGGTTCTTCGCCTTCTGTGCTCTGGACAGAAGTGAAGCCCAGCCATGGCTTGGAGCTTTGCCGCTCTTCAGCGTCAACACTGCATGCAGCCACAGTGTGCTGTGCAGGGATTTTCCTTCAGCTCGACGGACAAGCATTTTCTTGCTGTTTCACCGAGTGCAAACTGTCCGTGTAGCTCTCGCTCAGCGAAATGCGTTTGGAGAGAAGCACTTGCTGGATTAGCCTTTCGCTGGCCAAGACTTTCAACACAGCACCACAATCCGGGCGACGACGAGCGGAAAGGACGAACATCTTTTGGTCCTGGCACGTTCTTCTGGGCGAGACGTCTATCCGCCTCTTCGCTCCCTGCAAGGCTGTAAGCTTGGCGGTGGCACTTGCAAGTGAGAAGGCAGGTGCAGAGAGCACCGCGATCTGCCGGCGCTGTGCAGGCTGGAAAGGAAAGAGGGCTACCACTAGGATGTGCTGCAAATACAGGTTTCCACGCGTCGAGGGTAAGCTCCGCGTAAGGTAAGCTCGTTGACCTAAAACTGTTCTCTGTGCGAGACGTAGCTGAGAATCTTTCCGTTAAGACTCAGGCTACAAGGCAGACAGAATGTGCTGCTACCTAGCGCTGAGAGAGAAAGTGCAGAGGAGCCCAGGCGTGTTTCGGCAGAGGCAGCAGCCTGGAGCATTTCCCTGCCGGCACCGTGCTCTCTGGGCGAGAAGTAGACACCGGTTCCACTCCGGCACAATGAAGGCGCAGAGCACGGAGCTGGCATGCGCATCGCACAGGCTGCAAGAGGAAGCGTGGCTGCCTCTCGCTTGTGTGTGGATTCACGTTAGCACTTGAAAACAGAAAGTTCAAGCTGCGGCTACTTGTGCTGCTACCTATTTCTCTTCCAGCTTTCCCTGGAAAGAATTGTGCCCAGCTTGATGCTTGGAGATGCAGAGATGACAGTGGCAGATGCAGCGGAGAATGGAAATACAAAGTGCAGCGGAGAGTTTCTGGTGCTTTTACATGAGGCAAGAGGAAAGTGCAGCCCAGCAGAGGCTTTGACTTCTGGAGCCTTTTTCTTTGGCAGCAGCTGCTGCAAGTGGGCAAGGGAGCTGCGAGAGTGAACAAGGGGACGGTCCGTCTATGTGAGAAGGAAGCTGCCGAGCCGCAGTGTGTTGTGCTCAGTTTCAAGGCTGCCTGGAGGAGGGGGGGACTTGAAGAACGCCTTCTTTCTGGACGCCTCCTTCTGGCTGTGCTGCAGCTGCATGCACTCTGCAGCACTGAAGGTTTAGGAACCTGCTGCTGGCCAGCTTGTGTCCAGGAGTGCAAGGGCTGCGCCTTCCTTTCTGAAGCAGCCAGAGCATTCTCAGCTGCATCTGCTTGTGAAGCAGCTCTTGGCTGGACATTGGAAATTGGCTCCCCTGAGTACATGAGCCCGGTGTCCAGCTGCTTGGTTCTTCGCCTTCTGTGCTCTGGACAGAAGTGAAGCCCAGCCATGGCTTGGAGCTTTGCCGCTCTTCAGCGTCAACACTGCATGCAGCCACAGTGTGCTGTGCAGGGATTTTCCTTCAGCTCGACGGACAAGCATTTTCTTGCTGTTTCACCGAGTGCAAACTGTCCGTGTAGCTCTCGCTCAGCGAAATGCGTTTGGAGAGAAGCACTTGCTGGATTAGCCTTTCGCTGGCCAAGACTTTCAACACAGCACCACAATCCGGGCGACGACGAGCGGAAAGGACGAACATCTTTTGGTCCTGGCACGTTCTTCTGGGCGAGACGTCTATCCGCCTCTTCGCTCCCTGCAAGGCTGTAAGCTTGGCGGTGGCACTTGCAAGTGAGAAGGCAGGTGCAGAGAGCACCGCGATCTGCCGGAGCTGTGCAGGCTGGAAAGGAAAGAGGGCTACCACTAGGATGTGCTGCAAATACAGGTTTCCACGCGTCGAGGGTAAGCTCCGCGTAAGGTAAGCTCGTTGACCTAAAACTGTTCTCTGTGCGAGACGTAGCTGAGAATCTTTCCGTTAAGATTCAGGCTACAAGGCAGACAGAATGTGCTGCTACCTAGCGCTGAGAGAGAAAGTGCAGAGGAGCCCAGGCGTGTTTCGGCAGAGGCAGCAGCCTGGAGCATTTCTCTGCCGGCACCGTGCTCTCTGGGCGAGAAGTAGACACCGGTTCCACTCCGGCACAATGAAGGCGCAGAGCACGGAGCTGGCATGCGCATCGCACAGGCTGCAAGAGGAAGCGTGGCTGCCTCTCGCTTGTGTGTGGATTCACGTTAGCACTTGAAAACAGAAAGTTCAAGCTGCGGCTACTTGTGCTGCTACCTATTTCTCTTCCAGCTTTCCCTGGAAAGAATTGTGCCCAGCTTGATGCTTGGAGATGCAGAGATGACAGTGGCAGATGCAGCGGAGAATGGAAATACAAAGTGCAGCGGAGAGTTTCTGGTGCTTTTACATGAGGCAAGAGGAAAGTGCAGCCCAGCAGAGGCTTTGACTTCTGGAGCCTTTTTCTTTGGCAGCAGCTGCTGCAAGTGGGCAAGGGAGCTGCGAGAGTGAACAAGGGGACGGTCCGTCTATGTGAGAAGGAAGCTGCCGAGGCGCAGTGTGTTGTGCTCAGTTTCAAGGCTGCCTGGAGGAGGGGGGGACTTGAAGAACGCCTTCTTTCTGGACGCCTCCTTCTGGCTGTGCTGCAGCTGCATGCACTCTGCAGCACTGAAGGTTTAGGAACCTGCTGCTGGCGTGGTTGTGTCCAGGAGTGCAAGGGCTGCGCCTTCCTTTCTGAAGCAGCCAGAGCATTCTCAGCTGCATCTGCTTGTGAAGCAGCTCTTGGCTGGACATTGGAAATTGGCTCCCCTGCGTACATGAGCCCGGTGCCCAGCTGCTTGGTTCTTCGCCTTCTGTGCTCTGGACAGAAGTGAAGCCCAGCCATGGCTTGGAGCTTTGCCGCTCTTCAGCGTGAACACTGCATGCAGCCACAGTGTGCTGTGCAGGGATTTTCCTTCAGCTCGACGGACAAGCATTTTCTTGCTGTTTCACCGAGTGCAAACTGTCCGTGTAGCTCTCGCTCAGCGAAATGCGTTTGGAGAGAAGCACTTGCTGGATTAGCCTTTCGCTGGCCAAGACTTTCAACACAGCACCACAATCCGGGCGACGACGAGCGGAAAGGACGAACATCTTTTGGTCCTGGCACGTTCTTCTGGGCGAGACGTCTATCCGCCTCTTCGCTCCCTGCAAGGCTGTAAGCTTGGCGGTGGCACTTGCAAGTGAGAAGGCAGGTGCAGAGAGCACCGCGATCTGCCGGAGCTGTGCAGGCTGGAAAGGAAAGAGGGCTACCACTAGGATGTGCTGCAAATACAGGTTTCCACGCGTCGAGGGTAAGCTCCGCGTAAGGTAAGCTCGTTGACCTCAAACTGTTCTCTGTGCGAGACGTAGCTGAGAATCTTTCCGTTAAGATTCAGGCTACAAGGCAGACAGAATGTGCTGCTACCTAGCGCTGAGAGAGAAAGTGCAGAGGAGCCCAGGCGTGTTTGGGCAGAGGCAGCAGCCTGGAGCATTTCTCTGCCGGCACCGTGCTCTCTGGGCGAGAAGTAGACACCGGTTCCACTCCGGCACAATGAAGGCGCAGAGCACGGAGCTGGCATGCGCATCGCACAGGCTGCAAGAGGAAGCGTGGCTGCCTCTCGCTTGTGTGTGGATTCACGTTAGCACTTGAAAACAGAAAGTTCAAGCTGCGGCTACTTGTGCTGCTACCTATTTCTCTTCCAGCTTTCCCTGGAAAGAGTTGTGCCCAGCTTGATGCTTGGAGATGCAGAGATGACAGTGGCAGATGCAGCGGAGAATGGAAATACAGAGTGCAGAGGAGAGTTTCTGGTGCTTTTACATGAGGCAAGAGGAAAGTGCAGCCCAGCAGAGGCTTTGACTTCTGGAGCCTTTTTCTTTGGCAGCAGCTGCTGCAAGTGGGCAAGGGAGCTGCGAGAGTGAACAAGGGGACGGTCCGTCTATGTGAGAAGGAAGCTGCCGAGGCGCAGTGTGTTGTGCTCAGTTTCAAGGCTGCCTGGAGGAGGGGGGGACTTGAAGAACGCCTTCTTTCTGGACGCCTCCTTCTGGCTGTGCTGCAGCTGCATGCACTCTGCAGCACTGAAGGTTTAGGAACCTGCTGCTGGCCAGCTTGTGTCCAGGAGTGCAAGGGCTGCGCCTTCCTTTCTGAAGCAGCCAGAGCATTCTCAGCTGCATCTGCTTGTGAAGCAGCTCTTGGCTGGACATTGGAAATTGGCTCCCCTGAGTACATGAGCCCGGTGTCCAGCTGCTTGGTTCTTCGCCTTCTGTGCTCTGGACAGAAGTGAAGCCCAGCCATGGCTTGGAGCTTTGCCGCTCTTCAGCGTGAACACTGCATGCAGCCACAGTGTGCTGTGCAGGGATTTTCCTTCAGCTCGACGGACAAGCATTTTCTTGCTGTTTCACCGAGTGCAAACTGTCCGTGTAGCTCTCGCTCAGCGAAATGCGTTTGGAGAGAAGCACTTGCTGGATTAGCCTTTCGCTGGCCAAGACTTTCAACACAGCACCACAATCCGGGCGACGACGAGCGGAAAGGACGAACATCTTTTGGTCCTGGCACGTTCTTCTGGGCGAGACGTCTATCCGCCTCTTCGCTCCCTGCAAGGCTGTAAGCTTGGCGGTGGCACTTGCAAGTGAGAAGGCAGGTGCAGAGAGCACCGCGATCTGCCGGCGCTGTGCAGGCTGGAAAGGAAAGAGGGCTACCACTAGGATGTGCTGCAAATACAGGTTTCCACGCGTCGAGGGTAAGCTCCGCGTAAGGTAAGCTCGTTGACCTAAAACTGTTCTCTGTGCGAGACGTAGCTGAGAATCTTTCCGTTAAGACTCAGGCTACAAGGCAGACAGAATGTGCTGCTACCTAGCGCTGAGAGAGAAAGTGCAGAGGAGCCCAGGCGTGTTTCGGCAGAGGCAGCAGCCTGGAGCATTTCCCTGCCGGCACCGTGCTCTCTGGGCGAGAAGTAGACACCGGTTCCACTCCGGCACAATGAAGGCGCAGAGCACGGAGCTGGCATGCGCATCGCCCAGGCTGCAAGAGGAAGCGTGGCTGCCTCTCGCTTGTGTGTGGATTCACGTTAGCACTTGAAAACAGAAAGTTCAAGCTGCGGCTACTTGTGCTGCTACCTATTTCTCTTCCAGCTTTCCCTGGAAAGAATTGTGCCCAGCTTGATGCTTGGAGATGCAGAGATGACAGTGGCAGATGCAGCGGAGAATGGAAATACAAAGTGCAGCGGAGAGTTTCTGGTGCTTTTACATGAGGCAAGAGGAAAGTGCAGCCCAGCAGAGGCTTTGACTTCTGGAGCCTTTTTCTTTGGCAGCAGCTGCTGCAAGTGGGCAAGGGAGCTGCGAGAGTGAACAAGGGGACGGTCCGTCTATGTGAGAAGGAAGCTGCCGAGCCGCAGTGTGTTGTGCTCAGTTTCAAGGCTGCCTGGAGGAGGGGGGGACTTGAAGAACGCCTTCTTTCTGGACGCCTCCTTCTGGCTGTGCTGCAGCTGCATGCACTCTGCAGCACTGAAGGTTTAGGAACCTGCTGCTGGCCAGCTTGTGTCCAGGAGTGCAAGGGCTGCGCCTTCCTTTCTGAAGCAGCCGGAGCATTCTCAGCTGCATCTGCTTGTGAAGCAGCTCTTGGCTGGACATTGGAAATTGGCTCCCCTGAGTACATGAGCCCGGTGTCCAGCTGCTTCGTTCTTCGCCTTCTGTGCTCTGGACAGAAGTGAAGCCCAGCCATGGCTTGGAGCTTTGCCGCTCTTCAGCGTGAACACTGCATGCAGCCACAGTGTGCTGTGCAGGGATTTTCCTTCAGCTCGACGGACAAGCATTTTCTTGCTGTTTCACCGAGTGCAAACTGTCCGTGTAGCTCTCGCTCAGCGAAATGCGTTTGGAGAGAAGCACTTGCTGGATTAGCCTTTCGCTGGCCAAGACTTTCAACACAGCACCACAATCCGGGCAAGGAGCAGCAGAAAGGAAGACCATCTTTTGGTCCTGGCACGTTCTTCTGGGCGACACGCCTATCGGCCTCTTCGCTCCCTGCAAGGCTGTAAGCTTGGCGGTGGCACTTGCAAGTGAGAAGGCAGGTGCAGAGAGCACCGCGATCTGCCGGAGCTGTGCAGGCTGGAAAGGAAAGAGGGCTACCACTAGGATGTGCTGCAAATACAGGTTTCCACGCGTCGAGGGTAAGCTCCGCGTAAGGTAAGCTCGTTGACCTCAAACTGTTCTCTGTGCGAGACGTAGCTGAGAATCTTTCCGTTAAGATTCAGGCTACAAGGCAGACAGAATGTGCTGCTACCTAGCGCTGAGAGAGAAAGTGCAGAGGAGCCCAGGCGTGTTTCGGCAGAGGCAGCAGCCTGGAGCATTTCTCTGCCGGCACCGTGCTCTCTGGGCGAGAAGTAGACACCGGTTCCACTCCGGCACAATGAAGGCGCAGAGCACGGAGCTGGCATGCGCATCGCACAGGCTGCAAGAGGAAGCGTGGCTGCCTCTCGCTTGTGTGTGGATTCACGTTAGCACTTGAAAACAGAAAGTTCAAGCTGCGGCTACTTGTGCTGCTACCTATTTCTCTTCCAGCTTTCCCTGGAAAGAATTGTGCCCAGCTTGATGCTTGGAGATGCAGAGATGACAGTGGCAGATGCAGCGGAGAATGGAAATACAAAGTGCAGCGGAGAGTTTCTGGTGCTTTTACATGAGGCAAGAGGAAAGTGCAGCCCAGCAGAGGCTTTGACTTCTGGAGCCTTTTTCTTTGGCAGCAGCTGCTGCAAGTGGGCAAGGGAGCTGCGAGAGTGAACAAGGGGACGGTCCGTCTATGTGAGAAGGAAGCTGCCGAGCCGCAGTGTGTTGTGCTCAGTTTCAAGGCTGCCTGGAGGAGGGGGGGACTTGAAGAACGCCTTCTTTCTGGACGCCTCCTTCTGGCTGTGCTGCAGCTGCATGCACTCTGCAGCACTGAAGGTTTAGGAACCTGCTGCTGGCCAGCTTGTGTCCAGGAGTGCAAGGGCTGCGCCTTCCTTTCTGAAGCAGCCAGAGCATTCTCAGCTGCATCTGCTTGTGAAGCAGCTCTTGGCTGGACATTGGAAATTGGCTCCCCTGAGTACATGAGCCCGGTGTCCAGCTGCTTCGTTCTTCGCCTTCTGTGCTCTGGACAGAAGTGAAGCCCAGCCATGGCTTGGAGCTTTGCCGCTCTTCAGCGTCAACACTGCATGCAGCCACAGTGTGCTGTGCAGGGATTTTCCTTCAGCTCGACGGACAAGCATTTTCTTGCTGTTTCACCGAGTGCAAACTGTCCGTGTAGCTCTCGCTCAGCGAAATGCGTTTGGAGAGAAGCACTTGCTGGATTAGCCTTTCGCTGGCCAAGACTTTCAACACAGCACCACAATCCGGGCGACGACGAGCGGAAAGGACGAACATCTTTTGGTCCTGGCACGTTCTTCTGGGCGAGACGTCTATCCGCCTCTTCGCTCCCTGCAAGGCTGTAAGCTTGGCGGTGGCACTTGCAAGTGAGAAGGCAGGTGCAGAGAGCACCGCGATCTGCCGGAGCTGTGCAGGCTGGAAAGGAAAGAGGGCTACCACTAGGATGTGCTGCAAATACAGGTTTCCACGCGTCGAGGGTAAGCTCCGCGTAAGGTAAGCTCGTTGACCTAAAACTGTTCTCTGTGCGAGACGTAGCTGAGAATCTTTCCGTTAAGATTCAGGCTACAAGGCAGACAGAATGTGCTGCTACCTAGCGCTGAGAGAGAAAGTGCAGAGGAGCCCAGGCGTGTTTCGGCAGAGGCAGCAGCCTGGAGCATTTCTCTGCCGGCACCGTGCTCTCTGGGCGAGAAGTAGACACCGGTTCCACTCCGGCACAATGAAGGCGCAGAGCACGGAGCTGGCATGCGCATCGCACAGGCTGCAAGAGGAAGCGTGGCTGCCTCTCGCTTGTGTGTGGATTCACGTTAGCACTTGAAAACAGAAAGTTCAAGCTGCGGCTACTTGTGCTGCTACCTATTTCTCTTCCAGCTTTCCCTGGAAAGAGTTGTGCCCAGCTTGATGCTTGGAGATGCAGAGATGACAGTGGCAGATGCAGCGGAGAATGGAAATACAGAGTGCAGAGGAGATTTTCTGGTGCTTTTACATGAGGCAAGAGGAAAGTGCAGCCCAGCAGAGGCTTTGACTTCTGGAGCCTTTTTCTTTGGCAGCAGCTGCTGCAAGTGGGCAAGGGAGCTGCGAGAGTGAACAAGGGGACGGTCCGTCTATGTGAGAAGGAAGCTGCCGAGCCGCAGTGTGTTGTGCTCAGTTTCAAGGCTGCCTGGAGGAGGGGGGGACTTGAAGAACGCCTTCTTTCTGGACGCCTCCTTCTGGCTGTGCTGCAGCTGCATGCACTCTGCAGCACTGAAGGTTTAGGAACCTGCTGCTGGCGTGGTTGTGTCCAGGAGTGCAAGGGCTGCGCCTTCCTTTCTGAAGCAGCCAGAGCATTCTCAGCTGCATCTGCTTGTGAAGCAGCTCTTGGCTGGACATTGGAAATTGGCTCCCCTGCGTACATGAGCCCGGTGCCCAGCTGCTTCGTTCTTCGCCTTCTGTGCTCTGGACAGAAGTGAAGCCCAGCCATGGCTTGGAGCTTTGCCGCTCTTCAGCGTGAACACTGCATGCAGCCACAGTGTGCTGTGCAGGGATTTTCCTTCAGCTCGACGGACAAGCATTTTCTTGCTGTTTCACCGAGTGCAAACTGTCCGTGTAGCTCTCGCTCAGCGAAATGCGTTTGGAGAGAAGCACTTGCTGGATTAGCCTTTCGCTGGCCAAGACTTTCAACACAGCACCACAATCCGGGCGACGACGAGCGGAAAGGACGAACATCTTTTGGTCCTGGCACGTTCTTCTGGGCGAGACGTCTATCCGCCTCTTCGCTCCCTGCAAGGCTGTAAGCTTGGCGGTGGCACTTGCAAGTGAGAAGGCAGGTGCAGAGAGCACCGCGATCTGCCGGAGCTGTGCAGGCTGGAAAGGAAAGAGGGCTACCACTAGGATGTGCTGCAAATACAGGTTTCCACGCGTCGAGGGTAAGCTCCGCGTAAGGTAAGCTCGTTGACCTCAAACTGTTCTCTGTGCGAGACGTAGCTGAGAATCTTTCCGTTAAGATTCAGGCTACAAGGCAGACAGAATGTGCTGCTACCTAGCGCTGAGAGAGAAAGTGCAGAGGAGCCCAGGCGTGTTTGGGCAGAGGCAGCAGCCTGGAGCATTTCTCTGCCGGCACCGTGCTCTCTGGGCGAGAAGTAGACACCGGTTCCACTCCGGCACAATGAAGGCGCAGAGCACGGAGCTGGCATGCGCATCGCACAGGCTGCAAGAGGAAGCGTGGCTGCCTCTCGCTTGTGTGTGGATTCACGTTAGCACTTGAAAACAGAAAGTTCAAGCTGCGGCTACTTGTGCTGCTACCTATTTCTCCTCCAGCTTTCCCTGGAAAGAGTTGTGCCCAGCTTGATGCTTGGAGATGCAGAGATGACAGTGGCAGATGCAGCGGAGAATGGAAATACAGAGTGCAGCGGAGAGTTTCTGGTGCTTTTACATGAGGCAAGAGGAAAGTGCAGCCCAGCAGAGGCTTTGACTTCTGGAGCCTTTTTCTTTGGCAGCAGCTGCTGCAAGTGGGCAAGGGAGCTGCGAGAGTGAACAAGGGGACGGTCCGTCTATGTGAGAAGGAAGCTGCCGAGCCGCAGTGTGTTGTGCTCAGTTTCAAGGCTGCCTGGAGGAGGGGGGGACTTGAAGAACGCCTTCTTTCTGGACGCCTCCTTCTGGCTGTGCTGCAGCTGCATGCACTCTGCAGCACTGAAGGTTTAGGAACCTGCTGCTGGCCAGCTTGTGTCCAGGAGTGCAAGGGCTGCGCCTTCCTTTCTGAAGCAGCCAGAGCATTCTCAGCTGCATCTGCTTGTGAAGCAGCTCTTGGCTGGACATTGGAAATTGGCTCCCCTGAGTACATGAGCCCGGTGTCCAGCTGCTTGGTTCTTCGCCTTCTGTGCTCTGGACAGAAGTGAAGCCCAGCCATGGCTTGGAGCTTTGCCGCTCTTCAGCGTCAACACTGCATGCAGCCACAGTGTGCTGTGCAGGGATTTTCCTTCAGCTCGACGGACAAGCATTTTCTTGCTGTTTCACCGAGTGCAAACTGTCCGTGTAGCTCTCGCTCAGCGAAATGCGTTTGGAGAGAAGCACTTGCTGGATTAGCCTTTCGCTGGCCAAGACTTTCAACACAGCACCACAATCCGGGCGACGACGAGCGGAAAGGACGAACATCTTTTGGTCCTGGCACGTTCTTCTGGGCGAGACGTCTATCCGCCTCTTCGCTCCCTGCAAGGCTGTAAGCTTGGCGGTGGCACTTGCAAGTGAGAAGGCAGGTGCAGAGAGCACCGCGATCTGCCGGCGCTGTGCAGGCTGGAAAGGAAAGAGGGCTACCACTAGGATGTGCTGCAAAATACAGGTTTCCACGCGTCGAGGGTAAGCTCCGCGTAAGGTAAGCTCGTTGACCTAAAACTGTTCTCTGTGCGAGACGTAGCTGAGAATCTTTCCGTTAAGACTCAGGCTACAAGGCAGACAGAATGTGCTGCTACCTAGCGCTGAGAGAGAAAGTGCAGAGGAGCCCAGGCGTGTTTCGGCAGAGGCAGCAGCCTGGAGCATTTCCCTGCCGGCACCGTGCTCTCTGGGCGAGAAGTAGACACCGGTTCCACTCCGGCACAATGAAGGCGCAGAGCACGGAGCTGGCATGCGCATCGCACAGGCTGCAAGAGGAAGCGTGGCTGCCTCTCGCTTGTGTGTGGATTCACGTTAGCACTTGAAAACAGAAAGTTCAAGCTGCGGCTACTTGTGCTGCTACCTATTTCTCTTCCAGCTTTCCCTGGAAAGAATTGTGCCCAGCTTGATGCTTGGAGATGCAGAGATGACAGTGGCAGATGCAGCGGAGAATGGAAATACAAAGTGCAGCGGAGAGTTTCTGGTGCTTTTACATGAGGCAAGAGGAAAGTGCAGCCCAGCAGAGGCTTTGACTTCTGGAGCCTTTTTCTTTGGCAGCAGCTGCTGCAAGTGGGCAAGGGAGCTGCGAGAGTGAACAAGGGGACGGTCCGTCTATGTGAGAAGGAAGCTGCCGAGCCGCAGTGTGTTGTGCTCAGTTTCAAGGCTGCCTGGAGGAGGGGGGGACTTGAAGAACGCCTTCTTTCTGGACGCCTCCTTCTGGCTGTGCTGCAGCTGCATGCACTCTGCAGCACTGAAGGTTTAGGAACCTGCTGCTGGCCAGCTTGTGTCCAGGAGTGCAAGGGCTGCGCCTTCCCTTTCTGAAGCAGCCAGAGCATTCTCAGCTGCATCTGCTTGTGAAGCAGCTCTTGGCTGGACATTGGAAATTGGCTCCCCTGAGTACATGAGCCCGGTGTCCAGCTGCTTCGTTCTTCGCCTTCTGTGCTCTGGACAGAAGTGAAGCCCAGCCATGGCTTGGAGCTTTGCCGCTCTTCAGCGTGAACACTGCATGCAGCCACAGTGTGCTGTGCAGGGATTTTCCTTCAGCTCGACGGACAAGCATTTTCTTGCTGTTTCACCGAGTCCAAACTGTCCGTGTAGCTCTCGCTCAGCGAAATGCGTTTGGAGAGAAGCACTTGCTGGATTAGCCTTTCGCTGGCCAAGACTTTCAACACAGCACCACAATCCGGGCAAGGAGCAGCAGAAAGGAAGACCATCTTTTGGTCCTGGCACGTTCTTCTGGGCGACACGCCTATCGGCCTCTTCGCTCCCTGCAAGGCTGTAAGCTTGGCGGTGGCACTTGCAAGTGAGAAGGCAGGTGCAGAGAGCACCGCGATCTGCCGGAGCTGTGCAGGCTGGAAAGGAAAGAGGGCTACCACTAGGATGTGCTGCAAATACAGGTTTCCACGCGTCGAGGGTAAGCTCCGCGTAAGGTAAGCTCGTTGACCTCAAACTGTTCTCTGTGCGAGACGTAGCTGAGAATCTTTCCGTTAAGATTCAGGCTACAAGGCAGACAGAATGTGCTGCTACCTAGCGCTGAGAGAGAAAGTGCAGAGGAGCCCAGGCGTGTTTCGGCAGAGGCAGCAGCCTGGAGCATTTCTCTGCCGGCACCGTGCTCTCTGGGCGAGAAGTAGACACCGGTTCCACTCCGGCACAATGAAGGCGCAGAGCACGGAGCTGGCATGCGCATCGCACAGGGCTGCAAGAGGAAGCGTGGCTGCCTCTCGCTTGTGTGTGGATTCACGTTAGCACTTGAAAACAGAAAGTTCAAGCTGCGGCTACTTGTGCTGCTACCTATTTCTCTTCCAGCTTTCCCTGGAAAGAATTGTGCCCAGCTTGATGCTTGGAGATGCAGAGATGACAGTGGCAAGAATGCAGCGGAGAATGGAAATACAAAGTGCAGCGGAGAGTTTCTGGTGCTTTTACATGAGGCAAGAGGAAAGTGCAGCCCAGCAGAGGCTTTGACTTCTGGAGCCTTTTTCTTTGGCAGCAGCTGCTGCAAGTGGGCAAGGGAGCTGCGAGAGTGAACAAGGGGACGGTCCGTCTATGTGAGAAGGAAGCTGCCGAGGCGCAGTGTGTTGTGCTCAGTTTCAAGGCTGCCTGGAGGAGGGGGGGACTTGAAGAACGCCTTCTTTCTGGACGCCTCCTTCTGGCTGTGCTGCAGCTGCATGCACTCTGCAGCACTGAAGGTTTAGGAACCTGCTGCTGGCGTGGTTGTGTCCAGGAGTGCAAGGGCTGCGCCTTCCTTTCTGAAGCAGCCAGAGCATTCTCAGCTGCATCTGCTTGTGAAGCAGCTCTTGGCTGGACATTGGAAATTGGCTCCCCTGCGTACATGAGCCCGGTGCCCAGCTGCTTGGTTCTTCGCCTTCTGTGCTCTGGACAGAAGTGAAGCCCAGCCATGGCTTGGAGCTTTGCCGCTCTTCAGCGTGAACACTGCATGCAGCCACAGTGTGCTGTGCAGGGATTTTCCTTCAGCTCGACGGACAAGCATTTTCTTGCTGTTTCACCGAGTGCAAACTGTCCGTGTAGCTCTCGCTCAGCGAAATGCGTTTGGAGAGAAGCACTTGCTGGATTAGCCTTTCGCTGGCCAAGACTTTCAACACAGCACCACAATCCGGGCGACGACGAGCGGAAAGGACGAACATCTTTTGGTCCTGGCACGTTCTTCTGGGCGAGAGACGTCTATCCGCCTCTTCGCTCCCTGCAAGGCTGTAAGCTTGGCGGTGGCACTTGCAAGTGAGAAGGCAGGTGCAGAGAGCACCGCGATCTGCCGGAGCTGTGCAGGCTGGAAAGGAAAGAGGGCTACCACTAGGATGTGCTGCAAATACAGGTTTCCACGCGTCGAGGGTAAGCTCCGCGTAAGGTAAGCTCGTTGACCTCAAACTGTTCTCTGTGCGAGACGTAGCTGAGAATCTTTCCGTTAAGATTCAGGCTACAAGGCAGACAGAATGTGCTGCTACCTAGCGCTGAGAGAGAAAGTGCAGAGGAGCCCAGGCGTGTTTCGGCAGAGGCAGCAGCCTGGAGCATTTCTCTGCCGGCACCGTGCTCTCTGGGCGAGAAGTAGACACCGGTTCCACTCCGGCACAATGAAGGCGCAGAGCACGGAGCTGGCATGCGCATCGCACAGGCTGCAAGAGGAAGCGTGGCTGCCCTCTCGCTTGTGTGTGGATTCACGTTAGCACTTGAAAACAGAAAGTTCAAGCTGCGGCTACTTGTGCTGCTACCTATTTCTCTTCCAGCTTTCCCTGGAAAGAATTGTGCCCAGCTTGATGCTTGGAGATGCAGAGATGACAGTGGCAGATGCAGCGGAGAATGGAAATACAAAGTGCAGCGGAGAGTTTCTGGTGCTTTTACATGAGGCAAGAGGAAAGTGCAGCCAGCAGAGGCTTTGACTTCTGGAGCCTTTTTCTTTGGCAGCAGCTGCTGCAAGTGGGCAAGGGAGCTGCGAGAGTGAACAAGGGGACGGTCCGTCTATGTGAGAAGGAAGCTGCCGAGCCGCAGTGTGTTGTGCTCAGTTTCAAGGCTGCCTGGAGGAGGGGGGGACTTGAAGAACGCCTTCTTTCTGGACGCCTCCTTCTGGCTGTGCTGCAGCTGCATGCACTCTGCAGCACTGAAGGTTTAGGAACCTGCTGCTGGCCAGCTTGTGTCCAGGAGTGCAAGGGCTGCGCCTTCCTTTCTGAAGCAGCCAGAGCATTCTCAGCTGCATCTGCTTGTGAAGCAGCTCTTGGCTGGACATTGGAAATTGGCTCCCCTGAGTACATGAGCCCGGTGTCCAGCTGCTTGGTTCTTCGCCTTCTGTGCTCTGGACAGAAGTGAAGCCCAGCCATGGCTTGGAGCTTTGCCGCTCTTCAGCGTCAACACTGCATGCAGCCACAGTGTGCTGTGCAGGGATTTTCCTTCAGCTCGACGGACAAGCATTTTCTTGCTGTTTCACCGAGTGCAAACTGTCCGTGTAGCTCTCGCTCAGCGAAATGCGTTTGGAGAGAAGCACTTGCTGGATTAGCCTTTCGCTGGCCAAGACTTTCAACACAGCACCACAATCCGGGCGACGACGAGCGGAAAGGACGAACATCTTTTGGTCCTGGCACGTTCTTCTGGGCGAGACGTCTATCCGCCTCTTCGCTCCCTGCAAGGCTGTAAGCTTGGCGGTGGCACTTGCAAGTGAGAAGGCAGGTGCAGAGAGCACCGCGATCTGCCGGAGCTGTGCAGGCTGGAAAGGAAAGAGGGCTACCACTAGGATGTGCTGCAAATACAGGTTTCCACGCGTCGAGGGTAAGCTCCGCGTAAGGTAAGCTCGTTGACCTAAAACTGTTCTCTGTGCGAGACGTAGCTGAGAATCTTTCCGTTAAGATTCAGGCTACAAGGCAGACAGAATGTGCTGCTACCTAGCGCTGAGAGAGAAAGTGCAGAGGAGCCCAGGCGTGTTTCGGCAGAGGCAGCAGCCTGGAGCATTTCTCTGCCGGCACCGTGCTCTCTGGGCGAGAAGTAGACACCGGTTCCACTCCGGCACAATGAAGGCGCAGAGCACGGAGCTGGCATGCGCATCGCACAGGCTGCAAGAGGAAGCGTGGCTGCCTCTCGCTTGTGTGTGGATTCACGTTAGCACTTGAAAACAGAAAGTTCAAGCTGCGGCTACTTGTGCTGCTACCTATTTCTCTTCCAGCTTTCCCTGGAAAGAATTGTGCCCAGCTTGATGCTTGGAGATGCAGAGATGACAGTGGCAGATGCAGCGGAGAATGGAAATACAAAGTGCAGCGGAGAGTTTCTGGTGCTTTTACATGAGGCAAGAGGAAAGTGCAGCCCAGCAGAGGCTTTGACTTCTGGAGCCTTTTTCTTTGGCAGCAGCTGCTGCAAGTGGGCAAGGGAGCTGCGAGAGTGAACAAGGGGACGGTCCCGTCTATGTGAGAAGGAAGCTGCCGAGGCGCAGTGTGTTGTGCTCAGTTTCAAGGCTGCCTGGAGGAGGGGGGGACTTGAAGAACGCCTTCTTTCTGGACGCCTCCTTCTGGCTGTGCTGCAGCTGCATGCACTCTGCAGCACTGAAGGTT